>NC_044053.1:5807708-6072708 GCF_902167405.1 Gadus morhua
GGGCGCACACTCTGCCACTGCAGAGTTGGTCTCTAGCGGTAGCGAGCTAGTGATGTGTGGGAGGGACTTTAGAGGGACACATGAAGGGAAGGGTGGTATTATTTTCAGTTGGATATATTCAAAAAGTAGCTTACTCTTTGCCTACCCTGGCTTTAAGCTCAGTAAGATTTTAAGATAAACAGAACCTCCCCCCCCTCCCCCCAGAACAAGTGCACCAACCCAGAAGACGTGAAGCTGTTCACTGTGATGCTCCGCCCCCCCACCGCCGCCCCCCAGCGCAAGAAAGTGGTGAGTCTCAAAGATATAGATCTCCGCCACTAGAGGCTCTGTCCTCCACCAGGAGGCTCTCTCCTCCACCAGGAGGCCCTGCTCCACCAGGGGGCCCTGCTCCATCAGGGGGCCCTGCTCCATCAGGGGGCCCTGCTCCACCAGGGGGCCCTCCTCCACCGGAAGGCCCTGCTGCACCGGGAGGCCCTGCTGCACCAGGAGGCCCTGCTGCACCAGGAGGCCCTGCTCCACCAGGAGGCCCTGCTCCACCAGGGGGCCCTCCTCCAACAGGGGGCCCTCCTCCACATCCAGCTTGGGCTCTCTCCTCCACCAGGGGGCTGTCCTTCTCAACAAGGCTCGCTTCAATAAGGAGACCCTCCACCGGGATGTTCTGTACTTTTTAAAGGTGATAATGCCACCAGGTGTGAGTGTGAATAGCCGTTACACGCCATTTTGAAAATCTGCCACTTCTGACGTCCCAAGTGGGCGTGTCCACCTAGATGTGTGACCGACAGATCAGTCGACCAGCCTACCCAGTGGAAACGGCGTCGCGGCTCGTAACGGCTGTCACACGCACACCTTTGTGGTACGACTTGTCGCCTTTCAAGACCGACTGCCTGGAACCAAAAAGATTCAATGTGTTTCTGCTGCAGTGTTGTCTGTCTCTCGTTCTGCCGCCAGGGTTGCTTTAACCCTCGTCCACACCGCTACCGGGATACGAACCCACCGACGCCCTCCGGTCTGAGCCGCTTCTGTCTGTGTCCAGACGCTGGTGCAGGAGGCGGTGGTCGGCCCTCTGGAGGCGGAGCCTGGCCGTTTCCTGTGTCGCGGCGACCGGGTTCTGGCCCCGCCCCCCCCCCAGGTGTGCGTGTCGGTGTCTGTGGCCCCGGGGCGAGCGAGGCCCTGCCTCCCCCTGACCGGGGGGCTCACCGCCGTGGAGGGGGGTCCGCGGGGGCGGGAGGGCTGGCTGGAGCGGGGCGAGAAGGCGAGGGGGAGGCTGTCCCAGCAGAAGGAGCGCAAGGCCACTCAGATGCTGGCGATAGTACTGGGTGAGGAGTCAGTGTCTCTCTCTCTCTCTCTGTCTCTCTCTCTCTCTCTCTCTCTCTCTAACTCTCTCTCTCTTCCATCATACCCTGTATCCCTCCCCCCATTTAAGTCTATCTCTCTCTAAGTCTCTCTCTCATTCTCTCTCTCTCTGCCATCATACTGGGTGAGGACAACTCTCTCTGTCCATCTAAGTCCATCTCTCTCTAATTCTATCGCTCTCGCTCTCTATCTCTCTCTCTCTCCCATCATTCTGGGTGAGGAGGAGTGTCTCTCTCTCTCTCTCCTTTTCTCTCTCTTTCTCTCTTTCCCTCTCTCTCTCTCTGTCTCTCTCTCTCTCTCTCTCTCTCTCTCTCTCTCTCTCTCTCTCTCTCTCTCTCTCTCTCTCTCTCTCTCTCTCTCTCTCTCTCTCTCTCTCTCTCTCTCTCTCTCTCCCTCTCTCTAACACGTCTCTCCCTGCAGGAGTGTTCATCATCTGCTGGCTGCCGTTCTTCCTGACCCACGTGCTGAAGGCCCACTGCGGGACCTCCTGCTGTGTGTCCCCCTCCCTCTACAGCTCCGTCACCTGGCTGGGCTACCTGAACAGCGCCGTCAACCCCGTCATCTACACCACCTTCAACATTGAGTTCAGAAAGGCCTTCCAGAAGATCCTCCACTGCTGAGGTCGGGGGGTGGGGGGGGATGGAGGGGGTGTTAGAGGAGAAGGAGGAGGAGCTGATCTATGTGTGTTTTCACCCCCTGATCAACTCTTGACATTTCCACCAATCAGGGGCTTCACCATCAGTGACATCATATGAATATATGTTCTGGCTGTGAGACGCATTGTAGACTGAATAAAATACTGTAAGTCCTTATTTCTTCCCACTTCAATGTTATTTTTGTTTTATTTTTGACTTTATAGTCAAACACAGTCTGTCACAATTGAGTGTTTCATGTTTAAATGGGATCTTTTCAGATTGTAATAAACGATACCCAACTAGTGTGTGTGTGTGTGTGTGTGTGTGTGTGTGTGTGTGTGTGTGCGTGTGCGTGCGCGTGCGTGCGCGTGTGATTCCAGGAAGGACCAAGTCATGATTAATTTAAAGTTGGTGTTGTGAGGTATTGTTGTCATTGAAACCAGAGCATGTGTGTTGATGCCTTGCTTACTGGCTTTGGCAGCCTGATACTACTAATAGACAAGTGTGACTGAGTACATAAGATATGCTGAGGTAATGCCACCACCATGTTAACCTCGTTGTGAGCTGCCAACACCCTGTGCTGTAACGTGTTCAGCTGAACCAATAGTCTCTAGCTGTGTGTGCCTTTGTTGTTCAACCATGAGCCAGTCCATTAATAATACACAGCAGAAGGGTTAGGGGGCGTGGTAAGATGCCAAATGGGCGGAGCTCAAGGCTCTACCTGCAGAGCTTGTATGAATCAGGAGCCATCAAAGACGAGAGGACGCCGTCATGGCCAACTGTCAGGTGAGACTGCAAACTTTATTGATTTATCGATTTATTAGTCGGAGGTTGACTACTCTACACCTTTCTTTAAAAAGAAAACGTTCTGTCGAAGTACATGAGAGGTCTTGAAATGGGGGGCAGGAAAGGAAGTCGGGGGGTTTGGGTCTTTGACTCCCCGCTGAAAGGTTATTGCTTAGATCCCACAGACACGCTCTGCCCGTAGGCATGCTTAAGGCCCAAACCCCCACCTGCTCCTTAACGTATAATGTTTGTACAAAGAAATTTGATATAGGTAGCTTTGGATGATAAAATGATCGGCTAGATGACAAACATTTAGTTTTCCTTTCACTCTATTCACCTCACCCTACATTTCCTCTCTCACTCTCCCTCCACCTCTTCTCTGCTTCACCTCCACCTTCTATCCATCTCACCTCCTCTCCACCTCCTATTTCAACCTCCATCTCCTCTCTACCTCACCTCCACCTCAACCCTGCCTCCCCTCCTACTCCACCCCCCAACCAGATGCCCCCACCTGGCAACGTTGCGGACATAGCCAATGTTGCGGACACAGCGCAAGCAGCAGATTTAGCGGATGTAGAGTTTGAAGCAGGCGTAGCCGAAATAGCATGCATCGCCAACATGCAGGTCAAAGCAGTGGAAGCGGACGTTGATGAAGACGTTGATGACTCTCCTGAAGGTCAGAAACAGCCCTGATTAGTATAGTAGAAGTAGTGGTATAATAGTAACAGTATTCAATTACCATTTATTAACCATTAAACTAAACAGTATATACATTTACTGAATAAACTGAAAATAAAATGCTTAAAAAAAATCTTAAAACATAGCGTTTTCTACTCATCAAGTCATGTCATCAAGTTTGTATAAGCAGATAGAAACTTGTCATGTGACGTGTGGCTGGTTACTTTGACCAGCCGATACGGGTGGTGGACCAGTGAAAAGCTCATAGGGGTTGTTTTGGGTCGTATCGACTAACAGCCTACTCTGTCATTCAGGTACGAGATGTGGCCGGCTCTGTCCCTGCATGGGGCGCATGCTGGTCTGCCTGGAATGGTTCCTGTACCTGTTCACTTTCCTCCTTTTCTTCTACCCCATCTTCACCCTCTTGGGTACCTTATATTACATATTATATTAATATATAATTAGATAACTGTCAAGATCCTACCGTTGGGTAATGTTAGGCTGGTGGGTAACTGGTGGTCATGGTAACTGTGGGAGTGGCTTCCTTGATTGACCTTGATTATGGTCACCCTAGGGATCCAAGATGGCCGATACAGAATCAAGATGGTGTCTGGATAGACAGCATGGTGCCCGGTGGTTACACTCCAAAATCATAAGACTTTGTAAAGCCCATTCACCCACATACCAGGACCACACCAGAATTAAGGATTCCTACGGGGAACGCGACCGCCCCCTTTGTCGTCTTTGTTTGTCTATGTTATATGTCAAAACAATAACTGAACGAGACAGCTACCGTTCACCCCAAACGCTTGGGCTATCCCCCCTACCAGAGAGAGAAGGACCAGAGCTAGCCAGGAACCCAGGTGAGTCAGTACTCACGTGGCCGGAAGCCAGTTGCCTGCCAGCTGTGGTTGGCTACCACTTACGTGTCTCGACTCCTGCCTAGACAGAGCCGTTTTCCCATATATACCAGTGGGGTCGTGACAAAACACGTAAGTGACTTGTTTGGGACTCATCAAGGAGTCAAGCTGAACGGTGAAGCTGTATGGGGGGGTGGTCTCACTCTGAGCCAGGTTCTGTTAAAGGGTGATGCGTTTTCATCGAGAAGGAGACGTCTGAGAGACAGAAATACGTGCTGAGACTTTGGTGTCATTACAGGGCAAGAGACATTAGCTGGGTATCATCAGCATATCAGTTGGGGAACCTGTGGGGCTCAGGGGTAGACCCAGAGAGGATGTGTCCAGGGGTAGACCCAGAGAGGATGTGTCCAGGGATAGACCCAGAGAGGATGTGTCCAGGGGTAGACCCAGAGAGGATGTGTCCAGGGGTAGACCCAGTGAGGATGTGTTCATTGATGGTCCCAGTGAGGATGTGTACAGTGATGGTCCAAGTGAGGATGTGTACAGTAATGGTAACAGAGAGGATGTGTCCAGTGATAGGTTTCAGAAAGGATGTGTCCAGTGATAGGTTCCAGAGAGGATGTGTACAGTGACAGACCCAGTGAGGATGTGTGCAGTGATGGTCCCAGTGAGGATGTGTACAATGATAGGTCCCAGTGAGGATGTGTGCAGTGACGGTCCCAGTGAGGATGTGTCCAGTAATGGTAACAGTGAGGATGTGTCCAGTGATAGGTCCAAGAGAGGATGTGTTCAGTGATAGGTCCCAGTGAGGATGTGTTCAGTGATGGTAACAGTGAGGATGTGTACAGTGATGGTAACAGCTTAGATGTGTCCAGTGACAGACCCAGTGAGGATGTTTACAGTGATGGATCCAGTGAGGGTCTGTAATGAGAACCTAGGAAGGATGTGTACAGTGATAGGTCCCAGTGAGGATGTGTAGACTACAAGTTGCAGCAAGGATGTGTACAGAGATTCAGTGAGGGTGTGTAATGATAGATCCCAGTTGGGATGTGTAGTGATAGATTCAGTGAAGGTGTGTAATGATAGTCAGTGAGGATGTGTAATGATCAATTCAGTGAGGATGTGTACAATTCAGATGAAGAATTGTCCCTTGTGGTAAACCAGTTTCCGCCTGATGTCATTTGGAGCCCTTATACGGCACATCTATAGGAATTTAGCATCATTATTGTTATCATTTTTCTCATCTCTTGCATTTGGTTCACTAGTTCTACTTTCTACGAAGCTGTCGACTTTGAGTAGCGGAAAAGAGAATTGCAGCATTCCGACGCCGGTGCGGATCACGTTCAATTCAACGCAGTTGAGCAACAGCTCTGCACAAGACGAAATATACACCGGTAACTGTAACAGGATCCACTGAAGTAGAGAATAACAATGACTTTTACCTTGACATTTTCACCGTTTTATAACTTCTGCTCAAAATTAGTTCATTCGACTGCTTGTTTTAAAAACAACGTTATTTATTTTAATGTTTTAAACTTTTTTAAGGTGTCTACAAAACATAATTCACACACTGTCAATCGTTTGTAAATCATCAAATTGCTCCATTTACTCTATCAATGCTCCAAATTTAGTTTTTCTAAAGTGTTTACTATCAGTTGATAGTTGGTGATTATTGTGAATGGGATTATTCATCTATTAGTAGTAATAATGAGTGTATTATTATGCGTATTACATGAATGGGCCTACAGTACGCATTTTACTTACTCATATGAATGAATCATCAGTATGTATTACAAGTATACTAAGTATTGATAATAAGTAGTTTCAGCAGTCTGCCCGTCCCCGGCACGGGGAAGACTGGGGCGCATTGTCGGGGGTACCCCGGCGGGGGCGGGGCCCTGGGGCTGGCAGATTAGCCTCCAGTGGAAGGAGAACCACTTCTGCGGAGGCTCCATCATCTCCCCGCGCTGGGTCATCACCGCGGCGCACTGCTTGGTGCAGTACGACACATACTCAGACGCACCCGACACAAGCCACGCGTTGATGTACATTAAACACACTGCCAACTTAACACACGACACACTAGGCACTGTGTTACACAACATACCACATACAAACAATACACGCTAGGAACGCACAATATAGTGTTCATTTTTCAAACAGAAGTACAGAATACACACTGTGCTATACCCACATTGTGTGTGTGTGTGTGTGTGTGTGTGTGTGTGTGTGTGTGTGTGTGTGTGTGTGTGTGTGTGTGTGTGTGTGTGTGTGTGTGTGTGTGTGTGTGTGTGTGTGTGTGTGTGTGTGTGTGTGTGTGTTGCGCGCACCAGTTCCAACATGTTCGAGCCATCCAACTGGGAGGTTGTGGTGGGATCATTGCGATTGCTGGACGTGTCCCAGGGTCAGCGGTACCGTGTGGGGAGGGTGATCTACCACCCCCTGTACAACTCCAGCAGTCGGGACTACGACCTCGGGCTTCTGAGCATGCTCACAGACATCCAGCTGATAGGTCGGTTTATGGAACTACCCACCGCTCCAAATGTTTTTGTTAAGATTACGTCATTATAAAATTATTTATTATAATTATTTTATCATTATTGACATTTTTATGATAGCAGTTATTGATTATAATTACTTTTCTGAGTTAACAATTTTTTCTATCATCTACAGTTACATTGTTTGCCTTGTGTCGTCTGCTGTCCACCAGGGGGCGTGCGGCCTGTTTGTCTGCCCAGTCCCAGCGCATCCTTCCCTCCTGAAACAAGGTGCTGGATTACAGGCTGGGGGTATACCAGAGAGAACGGTGGGTCTTTTTGTTCATTCATGCATTTTAATTAGTCATTCTCTATTATTCATACCTGCCAGGGGTTCTGTTTTTTGTGTATTTCTTGTTGTTTATATCCTCTCTTTTATACCCGCACTAGCGACATGGTTTAGATACATTCTTAACATCTTCAGTTTATTGCTTCTTTTGTGGAATGTCTTAAAGTGTAATTCCGGGGAAAATTGAATCCAGGGTATTTTTCGGCATGAAGCCCCAAATAATAAGCCCTCCAGACACTCTTTTTCGCAGGAAAATCGAGGATAGAGCTTGCCTGCGAATGCCCGGAGCTAGGGCACAGCGAAAGCTTCCAATTCTGCATTTTTTAACCACTAACATTGCTCAAAATAGCACATCTACACTAGCATGAATAGGGTCCCTACACATAAAACGAATCAACAACTTAGTTACTTAGTACTGGGAGTTTATTAAAAAATACTGTTTTCTTAGTCTGTGCCTTACCGGTAGGTCAATTTTTCCAGGAAGTCCAAACAAGTCGATAATTGGCTACCGTAAATGATATAATAGAGGCGCTGTCACGTTTAAATTGTTCCGGGGGCGAAAATTGTACCGGCCTACGTCATCAGTTGTTGACAAATGCCAAACCTGCCTGGCAACAGAAGACGCGATCGTCTGTTGCCTGGCAACGGGCGAACGCGTCAAATGACGTAGGAAGGTTCTTGAACATTCGCGAACTTTCATGCTCGTTCATTGCACTCCTTCATTGAGCGCGACAAGACAGGATTTTGAAACCTGCTTTAAACACTCAGTTTACTAGCTAAATTCGATTAAACAATTCAATACAATACAAATATAAAGTAAAAACAAGTGTTATCTAGCGATCCGTTATCTGTATTATGTAATTTGGTGTTCGGCAACATGAGCGCGAATGGTTTTTGAAACCTGCTTTAAACACTCAGTTTACTAGCTAAATTTGATTAAACAATTCAATACAATACAAATAAAGTAAAAACAAGTGTTATCTAGCGATCCATTATCTGTGTTATGTTATTTCGTCTTTGGAAACATGAGTCAAATGTTTTTTGAAACCTGCCCGGCAACGGACAACCCTTACGTAATTGGTTGTCAAGTTGTCAACAACTGATGACGTAGGCCGGTACAATTTTCGACCCCGGTACAATTTTAACGTGACAGCGCCAAAATAATAAACAAAACAATCTCTCCTCTTGATGCTTGGCTGATTAAAAAAAAAAATAGCCGCCCCTTGCTCCGGGCATCGCGGCCCGCGGGCAAGCTCAATACTCGATTATCAACGAAAAAAAGTGTCTGGAGGGCTTATTTTATGGGGCTTCATGCCGAAAAAGACCCTGGTTTCAATTTTCACCGGAATTACACTCCAATTTCCTCCTCTTCCTCACCCAATGCAGGCTGCTGAATGATGGGTAGTTTTTCTCTTCCAGGGCTGCTGTCCGACGAGCTCCAACAGGCGTGCGTTCAGATCATATCCCCAGCCACGTGCTCCCAACGGTATGTCTACGGAGGCCTCCTAACTCCCCGGATGTTTTGTGCTGGTTACATGAAGGGAGGAGTCGACTCGTGTCAGGTATACCGAATAGTCTAATTTCTTCTCACAGCTAGTCTTTACCCAACTATCCAATTAGTAATACATATTCTAGCAACTAGTTTTAACCTGACCAACCAACTATTCTGAACTCTTCTATAACCAACTAGTCTGGCCAACTCAAATGTAAGGCCCTATTCCTTACCTGACTGAAGCACTGTCGTGCTCTGAGCTGAATTGGTTCGACCCATCAGGTCTTGTTGATGTGTGACAAGGCCTGGGGTGTGGTTGCCAGGGCGACAGCGGGGGTCCACTGGTCTGTGAGACCGGTCCCGGGGACTGGAGGCTAGTGGGCGTGGTGAGCTGGGGGCACGGCTGCGGCCGCGCCGGTAAACCGGGGGTGTACACCAGCGTGACCTCGCTGGTCCGCTGGATCTACCGTGAAACCCAGGTACGTCCTCGACCCACCGGGGGCGGGCTAGTCCAACAGGGGAATCTGTGAGTTAAATAAATGCGTTAAACAGGTGAGTTGGCAGGTTTAACGTGTGAATAAAACAGGTGTGTTTAGAAGGTGTGTCGATGAGTTAAACAGGGGTGTTGGTGAACAAAACCGATGTTTGGATGAGTTAAACCAGGTGAGGTAAAGGTCCATGCCACCTACTGTGAGTGGGATACTGGGATTAGTCGTCACAAGCCGTTTTGAAAATCTGTTTTATGACGTCACAAGTGGGCGTGTCCACCTAGATGTGTGCTGGATAGATCAGTCTACTAGACTGATGGACCGTAGCAAACGTTGCTCATCTATCCGTCAGACATCTAGATGGACACGCCCACTTGTGATGTCATAAGATCCCGATTTCCCAAACGGCTTGTGACGGCTACTCACCACTGGTGGAGTGTCGTGGGACATTGAAATAGGAGAGTTGGCGAGTTGAGCCCTATGGATCCTCATCCCTTTACACACATTAAGGTCCCATGTTCCCTCAGCCCAATGTTACCTCAGCCCTCTTACGTATACTATGATCTGTCAGTCCTATGTTCCCTCAGCCCAGGGTCGGACTGGGAACAATTTTCGGCCCTGGCATTTTTCAATCTACACCGGCCCCTATGGACCGACCGACCGACCCCCCCCCCCCCCCCCCCCCCCCCCCCCCCCCCCTTTAGCGCAAATGAGCCGAACCAACTTCAGCGAACCTGTGAGCCGAATTCAAGATGTCGCGGTGGGCACAATTAAAAACCAAACGGCCTACCTTGACGCTGTCTTGATCGAGGGGCTTCTTGCAAGTTGCAATTATTCCACATTAATCCACACGGTTTAACATACCCGGACAGTCCTGCTAGCAAACAATGGATTATGTTAGGTTGTAGCAGCAGGGACGTCGGGGGCACTAGCAGCAACGGTTGAAGCACTGGCCACAGCAAACAAGCGATCTATTTTAAAACATCCAGACGCCTCAGCTTGTAGAGATTTCTGCCTTTTGTCCCGAATCTTCTCCGCTCCCCCTTTCTTCTTTTTGCCAACTCTTTCCATGATTTTTAGCCCATCCACTGAAATTAAAATATAAGCGAAGCAACATCCGCAGCATCCATGGACCGTTAACGTTCGCTGTTAGATGTATAATCCCATCGTGCACCGCAACATATTTTTGCAAAATATTCGAACATAAATTCGCCAAATATAAGAAGAAAATCGTAGTTTAGTTTGAAGAAAGCATTTTAGTTTTATTTTAATTTAGTTTGTTGCAATGATTGTACAGTTTGAAGAAACAGGATTTTACAGTTTGAAGAAATAGAAAATTATACCATATACCAACCGTCACATAGATGTGCATGACAAGGAAGCGCTATGTATACTGGATGCACCATTGCAACAATTTGACGTTAGGTTCTTTCTTGGGCTCTTTGAGTTATCCGTATTGTCAGGTAAGTAAGGCGGTCGTATAATCAGTATTGGGGCCGGTATGATTGAACGAGGGCCGGCCCTCGCACGCCGAAATGTGGACCGGCCCTTCTGGCAAATGCCCGGTATCACAGATTACCAGTCCGAGCCTGCCTCAGCCTTACGTTCTGTCAGCCTTATATTCTGTCGGCCTCATGTTCTGTCAGCCCAATGTTCCCTCAGTCTTATATTACCTATTATATCCCCTCAACATGCATTCACCAAAACATTAGAGCTATCAATAACCACTACATCAACCCCAAATGAACAGGCAACACAAATAATAATGAAATTAAAGTAAAAAAACACCTGTAATGCAATTAAGAGAATTGTTAGCAACTGTATCCTTTTAGAATTAGCATAAGACAAACAGGTGTCACAGTGAGATTTGTGAATATTTTTCATTTACAAGCACATCATTAACTTAATTAGGAGAAGTTGTTCTCGGTGATGCAAGCTGAAAATAACATGAATTAAAGTACTTCCTGGAGTGGTTAAAGATCTGATCTAAGGAGTTAGTAAGTTACTCTTATAGTTACATGAGTCATAATATATATTGTGGGTAATAAGTGTGTTGATGTTGTATATCTGTATTTTATTGTAAGTCTGGTCTTGATGTTTTTCTTTAGATGGACAAACCTGCCGAGCTTCAAGAAAAAGAGCCAACACATTGATTTCCTGACGTTTAAAACGCTCTGCAAATAAAAACAGAGATAACAAATGTGTTTGGCCTCTTTGGTATTTTGACTGAGCTTAATTTAATGTTCATGTTTTATCTAAAAGCTTAATTAAATTGTCACGTTTTATCCGAAAACGTTTTTATTTTTGAAGTGTACGAAATACAATTTATTGTTTAGGCAAAAAGACCCATAATTTTTGTTGTAGCCAACCTTTCTCAGACGAATACAAATGAGGAGGGGCCAACTCAAACAAACCCTAGACGCATGCTTGCAGTCACGTACACATTGGATTACAACAGCAAGCTGTTTTGTACTTTTTTATAGCTGCATCACATCGGAGCTTTCAAACTTCTAAACTTTAGCCTAGGCCGTAAACCAGAAGTACCGACGACCGATCATATTTGTTTTGGACAATGGATTACCCGTGACGACAACACGTCTCATAAGGTTTCTTCCGGAGTTCATTCAAGGCTAGGAAAGCTATCGTCTTCGGTCCCCACTGCCTCTATGCATGTATGAACAATCAATTTGATACACGTAGTTAATCATTAGACATAGACAATATACACTCGCCATGCCTCTTATGTTATAAAGCTAGGCTCGGTACGGTCGTGTTGACTCACTGGTTGTTACCACGGGAATATACTAATCCAGGCCAGTACCGTCTTTAGAGTAAAGTTAAAGAGCTGCATATATATTTGATTTTAATATAATTATCAATGAGTTCTGTTATGCGGAGCGTAAAACCTGCCGGACAGGTACTGGCCTTCCTGCTCCGCCAGCGAGCGTCAGCCTGGGTCTCCACTTGTGCTCTTAACCGTAGAGGGCTCCCTCGACCCGGGGAATACTGCGGATCCCTCCCCGGTACGGTCAGCTGCAGAACACTGTGCTCAAGGATGGCGCTGAGAGAAGGACTCGTCTTCAGACAGGTGAGGTGGTTAGACTAAATAAATATATTTTGTCGACTATACCTTAACCTGTGCGTTCCACAATGTGTCATTTGTAAAACCGTTTAAACCGATTTCATTGTTTAGGGCTAGTAGATTAGTTTAATTTGTACTTAATTTCAAAGCTACCCAATAGTTTTTCGTATTGATCAATGTTGGTTGATGGTTTAGTTTTGGAGGAAACGGATCGTCTGAAGGCGTTAAACGTAAGATAAAACTTCAGCCGTTATAAAACAATATCTGGCTTTATTGATCAATTCACCAATCTTTAGGAACAGGGCGTGCACATCAATCACACGACCGTGACCGCCGCCCTTTCTGGAGCAAAACAACTGTAATACTATTTTGTGATGGTGTGGAAGTGTGGGTTTTGACATTATGGGGAACAATGTTGGGTTTGTAACTGCCACAGTGTTTCTCATGCGAACGTGGCAAAACAAGTTGTTATTAGCCTAGATTGCGGTAGTTGATTTAGGCTTTTACTGTAGGATAAACCCTTTAGAATCCTCTTCATTTTCTGGAGTATCGGGAACAAAATCTGATTCTGCATCCAGATTCTGTTAGAATTGTTTTGTTCCAGCAGAGGTTATGGTGTGAGATGTTGCGGACAGAACAACAAAGTCAGCCACTAAACATGGCTCATTCACCGTAGAACTCATGAAGGTGAGCGGTCAATTTCAGGCGTCCTACTATAAGTACTTTAATAAAAAAAACATGAATATAAGGTCTTAAGATGCACAAATAATTCTTTAATATAATTTACATTGTTTAAAATATTTTCTGCAATTGTCGGTAGAGGAAAAACAACAAACCTCAAACCAATGTCAAACTAAGTATTTTGGCTCTCCAAACTACTACTTCAACCATATACGATGAAGAAATGTAAGGAAGTCACGGCCTCTCTGCTGCGACTGTCCGGCGGCGCTTCCGCTATACGATGAGCATGCCTCATGCTTCGTTTCCTGGGTGTGGGTGTTTTCTTCCACGTCCCTATTCTCAAGGTGCAAAGGATTTTTCCCTGGTTGCCTTCATGGGCGTGGCGCATGTATGACCGTGCCTGCCATCTGGATACTCTGCCCCTGTCTACCTGAGAGTAGTCTGTTTGCACCAATAAATGGTTGGCTTCAGTTGACGCTGAACTAGAAACCAACAACTTCATCTTGATGCACACATGCACACACATTTGAGTACGAGACAATTGACATAACATGGAGTCACCCTCAAATCAGCTAGCACAACATTTCACCTATGCCTTAAATGAACCGTGTGTGTGTGTGTGTGTGTGTGTGTGTGTGTGTGTGTGTGTGTGTGTGTGTGTGTGTGTGTGTGTGTGTGTGTGTGTGTGTGTGTGTGTGTGTGTGTGTGTGTGTGTGTGTGTAGCTCTACGAGTCCAGCAGCAGTACCTACACTTACCTACTGGCGGACTCTGAAAGTGCAGAGGCTGTAATCATTGACCCCGTCTTGGAGACGGTGGAGCGCGACCTGATGCTAGTCAACCAGCTGGGGCTAACGCTTAAGATGGCAGGTAGGGTTACCGCTTAAGATAGTGGGTCAGGCTAACGTTGGCATTTAGGGCTAACCCTCAAGCTAACGGGTGGGGGTAACACTGAAAATGTTAGGTATTCTAACGATGGGAGGTGGTTCTAACGACAGCATGTATTGCTAACACAAATGTGGACAGAAGGGCTAACGCTAAAGATGGCAGGTGAGGCTAACCCTAAAGATGGCCAAGTAGGGCTTATGGGGAAGCAGGTAGACTGCTATCAGGGCTGATGCTGAAGATAACCGGCAGATAGCAGATAGGAGTCAGGTGAGAGATGGCAGGTACTGAAGACTAACAGTAAAGATCATGGTTGAGTGAGTTAATGTGTGTACGTGTGAATGTGTGCGCTCTCCACAGTGAACACCCACTGCCACGCGGACCACATCACGGGCAGTGGGCAGCTGAAGCGCCGCGTGACGGGGCTCCAGAGCGCCATCTCGAGGCTCAGCGGGGCGTCCGCTGACCTCCTGCTGTCGGAGGGAGACACCATCCCCTTCGGCCGACACGTGAGGAACCGGGGCCGCCGCCGCCGACACGCTCCGACACCGCTAGAAGTCTGCTCAGTTCACACATTCAATGCTTAAGTACTGAGGTTAGTTTAGTTTATCTGAGGGGTGGTGGGACTGGGAGGGCACTGTGGCCCCAGCTTTTCTAAAACCCCAGCAGGGACGTTTGGTTTCTTTGTTCCTTGTAGCCTGTCACAGCTTTTATAATTCATAGTACAAACGCACTTCAAGTTCCGATTCTGATTCTCTCATGTGTTCACCTGGGTTTCCTCCCACATTGAAAGACGTGCATTAACCTTCTGCCACCGTCGGAAGCTGGCCGTAGACATGGAGTTGGTACCCGGGTGTCGCCCAGTGGCGGCCACAGCTTCTTGAGTTTACTCAAATGCTTCAGATGGATCTCCCCCAAGAGGAACGGAAAACAATAAATGTATCCTATCATATTCTCCGTTGGTACCTGCAGGCGCTGTGCGTTATTTGGGTGGATGTCGACTTTCTCAGAGGAGTCGTGTGAATCTCCATTGGTCCGTGCAGGTGTTGACGGTTCGGGAGACGCCAGGCCACACTGACGGCTGTGTCACCCTGGTGCTGGGTGACCAGAGCTTGGCTTTCACCGGAGACACCCTGCTCATCCGAGGCTGTGGACGGACAGACTTCCAGCAGGGTACGCCCTATGCTGCTATTGTTAATCGCATCGAGGATCTTTTGTGCTATCCTCTGTCCGTCCACCTTTGTACTGCCAAGGCATACTGTTACTACTTTTTGTCCTAAAATAAATACAACGGTGGAATGGGACAAAACTGCTTGTTTACCTAGGCTCTGTGTGGATTGATTAGAAACCTCTACGTTTCAATAAGTCACATACTAAATAGGCCGTGGTATGGATGTATGATGTATGTATGTCGCTGGTAAATGCTGTTGTTGTAATGTCACAGAGTGTCCACAGGGGGGCAGTGTGGTGTCATGTCTGGTGTGTTGTCAGCTGGCGTGGCTGCTCTAAACTTTTCCTTGTGCTCAGGCTGTGCCAAGCGTCTCTACGACTCCGTGCACAAGAAGATCTTCACGCTGCCGGACCAGTGTCTTGTCTACCCAGCGCACGACTACAAAGGTTAATCGGCAACATCCTCCTGTTTTTCTTTTTTTATCGTGATATATTGACTTGCTAGACGTTTAACTTGATGTCCACTGAGATAAAGTGGGAGATGTAGAGCTCTTTTCTAGCTCTTATTTAGACTGAAAGACTATGCAATGAAAACCAAACTATCAAACATCAAAAAAGTCACAGAACCTCTAAAGCAGGGGTCCGCAACCTTTCAACATGCAGTGCCAGTTTGACATTTTCTCGTTAATGAGTGTGCCTTAAGCAACAATATAGTAAATTAAGCTGAATTATGACACAGCGACTAAACCAGAAGACCTGGAATGGTACTATTTCCATATAGTCCATAATCATGCATCAACATTTTAAATGTTTTTTTGATTCTTATGTCTGCAACATGGGCTTACAAATTGTAATTACATATGTCCCATCTTAAAACACAATTTTCAGAAACTCATTCAAAAACATAATTACACTGTTAGAAAGGTAAAAAAAGAGAATATATGAGAATGTTGGAACCCTCCACAACAATATCTTTAAGACATGTACAGCTTTGCAAAACCATGTGAATGCGATGCATACAGACCACTTGCAACAATTTTTTTAATATTTACTTCTCTATTACTCACAACATAGGTTACTATGAATTTATCCCATTTCAGAACACTGCTTTCTGTGACTAATTTAAACTTATTTGCACTGAGAGGAAATGGCCAAAACAGGATAAAGTGCAAGTGTGCCAATGATTATGCGGCCCCGGGCCAGTGGTGGCACGCGTGCCTGGGGTTGCCGACCCCTGCTCTAAAGCATACAAGCCAACGGATGGACCGGCGGGGATGGTTAAACATTACATTGTATTGTGTGGTAGTTAAAAGATGTGCTTTAAGTTGTAATTTGAGGTAATACTCTGTATTCTCACTGTGGCTGTGTTTGAATTATTTCACTTCTTTTCAGATTCCCTTAACTCTATAATATTAGGGAACAAGTACAGGGGGAATCCGGACACTAATTACTGTAACGTGTTACATGTCGTCCTTTGACAGCTCATTAGCATAAATAACATGTACCAACTATATCGTTTGAATCGGATGAAAAGGAAAGGGCTATGCATCATGGGATATATTGAGTTGATCATTTAACTGATGGTGCATTGTGGGTTTTAAGTAGTGCACGCTCAAGGTCACAAGTGGGTCAATTGGGACACGACCTGTGACCAGGGCAACAGTTGGCTTCCAGTCGGTCACAGCTCTGTGTCTCCCCCCCCCCCCCAGGTCAGACGGTGTCGACAGTGGGCGAGGAGCGGAGGTTTAACCCTCGCCTCACCAAGAATCTGGAGGAGTTCATAGACATCATGAACAATCTGAACCTGCAGAAGCCGGCAAAGATAGGTACCCTGTCCCATCCCTCCCTCCCTCTTAAGATCCATACCTAAGGATTACATTTTTCCTATAGAATAAAAACTGTTGATCCTGAGAACGAACATGTCTCTCCAGGGCCTTATGACGATGTTACGACTGCATGCGCAAGAGGCTTGTTCATCAAATCAAGTTTTTGTTGCATACACATGTACAACTTGGAGTGAAATGCTTAGTTTCGCTGCTCCTTTGACTGCTGGGACAGTAATAAAGTGCTAAATACATAATTATAAGTAGTAGAGTAAACAGGTGAAACAAAAGTGTGTGTGTGTGTGTGTGTGTGTGTGTGTGTGTGTGTGTGTGTGTGTGTGTGTGTGTGTGTGTGTGTGTGTGTGTGTGTGTGTGTAAATATAAAATGGAGCAAATGAAATGAAAAACACAAATGAAAATTAAATCCAATTAGACAAGTTATAAATATATATTTGTACGGATGAAACTCTGCAAATATCTGTATTGTGTGGGTGGGTGGGTGAGTGGGTGTCACACACAAATGAGCATGTCCATAATTGGGTGTCTCCCCCTTCCTATCCACAGACGTAGCAGTTCCCGCTAATCTGGTTTGTGGGCTCCATGAAGTCTGACCGCATCTCCAGCAGCAGTTGCTTTTTATTTGAGTGTGACTTTGATATTAATGAACATGTGCGTTAATGATTGTGAAACGTCTTCTCATAATTCCATGGTATAAAATGTGTAACCTTTGCGGGAAAGAGGATATCATGACAATACAATAACAATATTCGCGTGTAGAAATGATGTGTAAATAAATACCACAATCATCAAATAATTAAACTAAATCTGTCTGTGCGTGTGCATTATTGCAATGGAAGTCGTGGAGAGGATTGTTTCAGGCCGGATGTTCTCTCTTCATGTTGCTATTCAGGAATACAAGTGACTCCTTTAGTCTGCACCCCCCCCCCACCCCCACACACACACACACTAGCTAGGCTGTTTTGCATAGCACATGAATTACATTTATTTGCCATCAGAGTTACCAAGAGGCAAGTTTCCATCACAGCCATAATGTGCTCCCTGAATATTAAACATTACAGTATGGGCACCTGAACACTTGAACACTATAGTATTGGCCCCTGAATACTGCTTCAACACTATGGGCACCTAAACACTTGGAACACTACAGAATGGATACCTTTATTATGCCCCCCTCCCCAGACTCGTCGTGGTGGAAGACCGGTTTCTCCAGACAAAGAGTTGGCTCCTGTCACTGTTATTAAACTGTCATACTCGACTCCTCGAATGTTTTCACACATCAATCACCACGGGATGAGTGAGTCCTCATGTGTGCACTATGCGAAACATGAAGTCGGAAGGGAGTTTATTGGAGGGTTCACCTGGCGTCGCGTCAGCCTAGCTGTCATCATCTCGTGGGCCGTCAACAGGTAGGCCAATTGCGCAACCTCACCTGCGCTGCGCTGACGGACAGCATTCTGCTCTGGCGAAGGGGGCGTCGCCAGCAAGCGTCGTGAAACCGGAACAGCAGTTGCGAGTTGTTGTCTCAAGCTGGAAATGGATGAATCAGCTTCATAATATATGCCTTTAGCCTGCCTGACAGCAGGAAACCACAGGCATGGCATGGCCTCATATGAAGCCGCAGGGCCCCTTGCCCTCCTCTGAAAGCGTTCGAGCGTATGGTTGCGTGTTTTAGATGCGCGGTGTCCGAAGGGGTATCGAACTCAGTAAAGCGATCCCGACCTCGGTCTGAACCTACGGTGTGTGTGTGTGTGATCGTGGCGTCAGCGCACCGTGACGTCCGTTGCGACAGAGTAACAATGACGAGAAAGTCACTCACGTCCCCGAAAATAGAAATCGAGAGTGAGTGTGATTGTCCCGTCAGCTCGGGGGTAAACACAAAGCAAGCAGCCCGGAGTCTTTCCCTCTCACCAAAAACCTTTAGTACCCGCCTCTCCGGGCCGTCCCGTCCCGGGAACAGACGCCCCCGCCACCTGCGGAGGTCCGGTACTTTCCCCCGACGGTAGTGGAGACCGAATCAGACCGGGACGACATGAAGACCGCCCCCGGTATATACTGAAAGCAGCGTACAGAAGGACACGAGAAAAGGCTTCTCAAAGTGAAAAAGGAGCTCGCTGTTTTACTTGGGATCTGGTCGAGCGCCGATTTTCAGGAACTTCATCGTTCCCAGGTAAGACTTTGTGTCTGACATTGGAAACATTGGTTATTTGGACTGGGGTAATTTTATCATAAGTCAATGAAGTCATTCTATCACTTACTTTATTTGTTGTTTTTCCACTAGCATTGAGTTAAATCAGTCAGTGGAACCGCCCACCAGTTTCACTTCGTGGTATACTAGTTCGAGTTTATTATTTTGGTTCCATGATTAAATATACCCTCTCGTGAGTCATAGGGTAGCGGTTCGCTCCCCTTTAGCCCACATGTATTGATATTCTTATCCCAGGTCATAGAGGTGGAGTCACCGGCTCCCAGGGGCCACAACCTCCCGCTCCGTTTACAAAGTCTTGTTTTAGGTCTTGTTTGCTACCAGTCCTTCTTGTTTACGGTTTGTTAATCCGACGGAGAGGAGATGGGAGATGGGAGATGGGAGATGGGAGGGGGCTCCCATGGGAGCCCCCTCTTGTTGTTTTGGTCCCAGGAACACATCTCCGTCTGATCCTCCGTCCCAGACAGTAATTACCGGAACACCGGTTCCCATGACCTGCCCGAAAACTCCCAGGTCCCGACGGATCGCTCTGTCCGGGGGCAACTCGGCTCCCAGAAATATTCAATTAACTTCCTATATAAGAAAAATAGAATAACATATTCTGAGAACATTCCAGTTCGTCTGGGGGGGGGGGGGGGGGGGGGGGGGTGTAATAGATCCCCCCCAACACACACACACACACACACACACACACACACACACACACACACACACACACACACACACACACACTCTTACTGAATGCATTATAGGGATGGTTACTTATTCCCCCTCTCAAACGAATCACCACATGACACATGAATATTATTTTTTGAAATACAATCAACTGGGATCTTGGATGCTGCAGTTCTCTAATATTAACCTAACCTGGCCCACGCCCATGCCTCCCCAGGTGTGCTTATCACCCTGTCTCACCTGTATTTCCTGTATAACACCCCATCTATCTCTGTTCAGCCAGCCCATTGGCGGCTCCTGGCCACATGACCTGTGTCCTGATTTGTTGTTTGTTTATTGGATTAACCACGTTTTGGGTTTCAGGGCAGTGAAGACAGCTACGGTGTGTCTGTGAGACCAAACTACCACACACTGCAAACACTCTGAGCATTCTGTTGTGTCGTTGATATTAATCATTATTAGTGCTGAATATAAATGTATCTTTCAACATTGTTGCACCCTGTTGGAAATGGCAGGCGATAGTCAAGGCAACTTTATGGGATACTTGATGAATGTAATATTTTAGGATCATTCAATTCATTTTTTGCTTTTTCTGACTACCTTATCTCTCTCTTATTCTTAAAGCTTCCCATAATGTGAACCATAACTTTGCAGAAACGACTAGCAATAATTTCCATGTTATTCACATTATTTATTTGACACTCAAATTTCATAACCTTATGAGCGGTTTTACATGACATGTGTTTTACCACACACACCCAACTTACACGATAGACACGTTGTGTAAATTGTTATGTCACACATTTCTTATGTGTTTAAGGTCATTATTTTGACCTCATATTATGTCAACATTATAAACCTGATAATACCAGTTCAAAGGTTTTTTAACTAATCTGTACTGAACGTGGAGAATGCTGTGCATGGCCACAGTCACAGCTGTGTGTGTGTGTGTGTGTGTGTGTGTGTGTGTGTGTGTGTGTGCGTGTGTGCGTGTGTGCGTGCGTGCGTGTGTGTGTGTGTGGCATGCAAGGAACAATGTTGACAGCCTCAGCTCTCGTGTGTTTTCATCGTAAACAGCCACCGTATACTGCTGCTGTAGATAAGGCCCCAGTTATCTCTCTGATTGGTTGTAATGTTTACCCCACCCACTCTATCTTTGGTGACACAATCACAGAAACAGGTTGTAGATGAAGGTGATGTGGTCGGTTGCTGCTATACTGCTTTCTATAGCTCTATAGTGTGCTATACTCTCTCTCTCTCTCTCTCTCTCTCTCTCTCTCTCTCTCTCTCTCTCTCTCTCTCTCTCTCTCTCTCTCTCTCTCTCTCTCTCTCTCTCTCTCTCTCTCTCTCTCTCTCTCTCTCTCTCTCTCTCTCTTTGCCTCTCTCTCTTTGCCTCTCTCTCTGCCTGCATCCACAATTCTCACATCCGCATACATTTATGATTGCCAAAGCACGTACAAATGAGAATAAGATGGACAACACATAATGTGTCTGTCTGCTGTTTGTATTGTTCAATGCAGAACATTCTCTCTCTCTTTGTCCCCCTCCCGCTCTTTATACATCTCTACCTCTCTCTGTATTTCTCTCCTTTCTGTGTCCCTCTTCTCTCTCCTCCCCCTCTCTCTCTCTCTCTCTCCACCACATGACTGTCATATGCTGGGAGGCGTGCAGCAGATTAGATTAGATTAGCATAGCGCTGGTTAGCATTTATCAGCTCTCCTTTCCTGCTCCACAGAAATGCCCCGAAACAATTTGGATGAAACCAGGAGCCAATGGGAACAAGGGCCGCGGCCGCCCTGGATCACACGATTGGCTGGAGGACAAAGCCCCGCCTCCTCAGGGGCGGAGTCAGACACAGAGAGCAGTAGCACTGAGAGTGAGGTATGCTGAGTGTGTGATAATAACTTTTGTTATTTTGTGTTATGGTTAATGGATGGTTATGTTATGATTATGTCATGTTATATGATCGTCAAAACATGGGAAATGTATATGTCAGTGCCTGCAAACAAGCATGACATTATTATTGTTTAAATTGTGGTGAAAACGTTGAAGATTTTGACATTTTTGTGTTTTACACATATTTCTCGGGGAACTTTACTGGAAATTATACTTTCCCCCATTGTCCTCCGTGGTAAAACCAACTGGAAAGATGGCAAATCCCTTTGTTAAGATATTTTTAAAACATGGAAAATGACTGTCCAGAGCAATTTTACATTATTTGACTCTGTTACATCAAATCTCTGCACAAATCCAAAAATAGTATTTATAGTATTATTTATTATTATTTATTTGGTTCTGCAAGTCAAGTCAGTAAGTTATTGTTCCAATCCAGTTTTAGCATCGAAACTTGAGAGAATGTCTTCAGTCTCTAGTTGGGCAAGCATTTAGAAAGAATTTGGGACATGCTATCATTAGCTCTGTAGCTCTATGGGATGTGCTAGCATTAGCTCTTTATCTCTCTGGGGCGTGCTAGCATTAGCTCTGTATCTCTCTGGGGTGTGCTAGCCTTAGCTCTGTATCTCTCTGGGGCGTGCTAGCATTAGCTCTGTATCTCTCTGGGGCGTGCTAGCATTAGCTCTGTATCTCTCTGGGGCGTGCTAGCATTATCACTGTATCTCTCTGGGGCGTGCTAGCATTAGTTCTGTTTCAAAGTGACCTAGGATCCTTCTCCTCTCTAGGTCCGTACTAAACTGACAGGGGCGGGCTCCGTCAGGGTCTTCCCCTCCTCCTCCCTGATCCAGCAGCGAATCACAGATATCGACCAACGGAAGGAGGAGCTTAGGATCCAGGTTGGTCCAATCAGCAACCCATTTCCTGATCCATATACTTCTTATGAACATTTGAGATATTGGTCCTGGTTTCGGAATGAACCAGACACAGATCCTGGTTTTAGGCGGAACCACATTCCGGTATACAGATTGGAGAAGATACAGGAGATGATTTGACACTAAACCAGATACAGGTCCTGGTTTCAGAATGAACCAGAAACAGAGCCTGGTGTAAGACTGGACAAGAGACGGGTCCACAGACTGGACCATTTTAAGGCCTAGCAGCTTCAGGGACCGGTGGGAAGGGAAACACTGAATGCAGCATAAACACAAGACAAAGCATTTTCGACTCCCTCTCATTCCCTAACCATGTTGTGCTTGCTGTGTTCCCTATGAGTCACCTCTCCATCAATCATGACTCACCTTCTCTTGCTCTCTCCACCAATCATGACTCCCCTCACTGTGGCCTGTGGGCCAATCAGCTTCAGCTGGAGATTGCCTTGCTGACGGGCGAGCTACAGACCGAAAGACAGCAGCTGGAGAGACAGCGAAAGACCCTGGAGGAGCAGCACAAGAAGCCCTCGGTCCCCCCCAGACCCACGGTAGGACTACCACCTCTAGGCTTTAGGTAGGACTACCACCTCTAGTAGACAGAGGGTAGGACTACCACCTCTAGTAGACTCAAGGTAGGACTACCACCTCTAGTAGACAGAGGGTAGGGCTACCACCTCTAGGCTTTAGGTAGAACTACCACCTCTAGTAGACAGAGGGTAGGACTCCCACCTCTAGGCTTTAGGTAGGACTACCACCTCTAGTAGACTCAAGGTAGGACTACCATCTCTAGTAGACAGAGGGTAGGACTACCACCTCTAGGCTTTAGGTAGGACTACCACCTCTAGTAGACAGAGGGTAGGACTACCACCTCTAGTAGACTCAAGGTAGGACTACCACCTCTAGTAGACAGAGGGTAGGACTACCACCTCTCGGCTTTAGGTAGGACTACCACCTCTAGTAGACAGAGGGTAGGACTACCACCTCTAGTAGACTCAAGGTAGGACTACCACCTCTAGGCTCCAGGTAGGACTACCACCTCTAGTAGACAGAGGGTAGGACTACCACCTCTAGGCTTTAGGTAGGACTACCACCTCTAGGCTCGGGGTAGGACTACCACCTCTACTAGACACAAGGTAGGACTACCACCTCTAGGATCTACAAGGTAGGACTACCACCTCTAGTAGACTCTAGGTAGGATTACCACCTCTAGGCACTAGGTAGGACTACCACCTCTTCTAGACTCAAGGTAGGACTACCAACTCTAGTAGGCAGAGGGTAGGACTACCACCTCCAGGATCTAGGTAGGACTACCACCTCTAGGCTCTAGGTAGGACTACCACCTCTAGTAGACTCAAGGTAGGACTACCACCTATAGGCTCTTGGTAGGACTACCACCTCTAGGCTCTAGGTAGGACTACCACCTCTAGGCTCTAGGTAGGACTACCACCTCTACCAGACTCTAGGTAGGACTACCACCTCTAGGCTCTAGGTAGGACTACCACCTCTACTAGACTCAAGGTAGGACTACCACCTCTAGTAGACAGAGGGTAGGACTATCACCTCTAGGATCTAGGGTAGGACTACCACCTCTAGGCTATAGGTAGGACTACCACCTCTAGGATCTAGGTAGGACTACCACCTATAGTAGACTCAAGGTAGGACTACCACCTCTAGTAGACTCAAGGTAGAACTACCACCTCTAGTAGACAGAGGGTAGGACTACCACCTCTAGGCTCTAGGTAGGACTACCACCTATTGTAGACTCAAGGTAGGACTACCACCTATAGTAGACTCAAGGTAGGACTACCACCTCTAGTAGACACAAGGTACGATTTGTTGAATCACTAAGTGAGAGGGTTAGGGCTAAACATTCCAACCAGAGAGGTAAGCGGGGCCTTGCCTACTCTGAGCGCAGCAGTATACTGTTGTTGTCTACGTTGGAAACAGAGAGAGGCTCACTAACCGTCTCCCTCTAA
The DNA here is from genome assembly GCF_902167405.1 of Gadus morhua. Classification (NCBI taxonomy): domain Eukaryota; kingdom Metazoa; phylum Chordata; class Actinopteri; order Gadiformes; family Gadidae; genus Gadus; species Gadus morhua. The sequence continues at coordinate 5,832,163 of NC_044053.1, forward strand.
CCAGGAGCGAGATCGTTTGGAGGAGGAGAGGAGGCGAGTGGAGGAGCTGAGGAGGAGGTGGGAGGAGAAGGAGGAGGTGGTTTCGGGTCAGCCTGAGAGTCAAAAGGAACGGCTCACTCTGCAGCAGGTGGGCTCCATGGACCAATCAGAACGGGCCCCTTAACACCTTTCCACCAATCACATCAGACCTCTCACTGGCTTTGTTGACCTTGTTGACCTTAACCCCTTAAAGGGGCAGAAATGGAATACAATATTTGTATAGTTACATAAAGTCAATAAATAGAGCATGTTAAAATGTGTAAATAATCCAAGGAAAATAAGGATTGTTGTGCTTTTTGTTTCCTTGGAATAGGCCCCTTATATCTACACAAGGAGGTGCTCCATTTCCATGGAGTACAGTAGCCTAGAACAGACAAACTGCTCTGGAGAGGACACATCGTTTATTTGTATAACCATGCAAAGCAGCTCATGTTAGCAAATAAACGCTACCTCGACGAAGAACCATTTTCAATCCTAATTGCTATTACTTATAGTTTTAGATAAATTATAAATCTATCAAGGAGCCTCATCAATGGACACTTTGCTACTCGCTGATGTGGTAGAAGATGACATCATATTGGAAGTACCGACCGTAACCTAACAGGCCAGTACAGGCCATTGTAGCTTCTCCTGCGTCTCATTATTGCATAATGTCTGCTGCTGTTACGACAGAATTTCCCTCAGGGATGAATAGTACCATTTATCAGCGATTGCCCAATCAGATCAGAACCCCAACACCGATCGGCCTATCAGATCAGCTGCCGTCACTCTGTAGGGCATGTATACGTGCAGGTTCAGACGTCTCTATTGACTTCTCTCTAAACTACAGTTACAACTCTCAAACAACAGGTCTGACTGGTACACACACACCGTACACGCACATTGCACACACACCAACTAGAACCAAAAAGTAAAATAAAATGTACCTGACGCAAACACACCGCTCCACGTCAGATATTCATTCCGACTTTTGACTCTGCAGGAGAAGGAGGCGATGGAGGCGGCGGTTCGGGCGTTCGAGGACTGGGAGTTCAGCATCCTGGAGAGCGAGAGCAGGTTGGAGGAGGAGGAGGAGGAAGTGGAGGAAGAGGAGGCAGATGAGGAGGAGGAGGATGCGGGAGGAGATCTGTCCGTCCAGCAGCAGCAGGCGATTAGCTATGGACAGGTACCGTCTCACCCGGTGTACACGGCCATTAGGGTTGGAGAGACAGGTAGGGCCTGGACAGTAGTTACAGAGACGGGTCGTTAGAGAGCAGGTAGGGGTTAACCAGTGAATAGAGACAGGTCATTAAGGATCAGGAAGGGGTTAGACAGTGACTAGTCATTATAGGTTCCTATGCGCATGACCCTTAATGTAGTGACACACGCACGCGCACGGTCCAGTCCAGTCAAGGTGTGTATAAGCCTTCCTCCTCTATCTCAATCTTTTCCTTGCTCTCTCTCCCTCCTACCACATCCTCCCTAAAAAGAACTTGGATTACACCCCATACCACATGACCTGCTGTACAGTCACCTGACCTCCAGTCAGCCAACAAAAGGACAGAGGGAGAGTCAGAGCGGCAGAGTTAGTCTCATTACAGTCAGCTGCCCCCTAGTGGACAAGGTTGCCCCCTGCAGCTCAACTTTCTGAGGTTGCAGAGTTCACTATCATGGACAATGTGGATATATTTTGATGATTTTAAATTTAGTTAAGCCTCTTAATGTATACACAAGATGTGTGTTAGATCATAATGGCCGTTTACTAGTTGGGACATGAAGGTATGGCATGAGTGGATATATTATGCATATTAATATGATATAATGTATTGACATCAGGAGCACGTCCATCATCTGGAGAGGCAGTTGAAGGAGGTGGAGCGAGAGAAGGAGAGGGAACTGAACGCCCTGAGAAGAGAGAAGAGAGACCTGCTTCACGCAACCCAGATGGTGCCTGTTTGTCTGTTGGTCTGCCTGTCTGTCAGCCTATCATACTGTCTGTCTTTCTATCTATCTCTTTGTGTTTTGGTCCGTCTGAAGGTAAATTCTTAACAGATTGAATATTGGACATTTTATTTAGTTTTTTTAATTTAGTTTTGTTTCTTTATTTTCAGATGCTTAAAGAGAAGAAGCCGCTTGCTGATTGGTCGAATATCACTGGCTCCGCCCCCTGCATGATATCCCTGTCGCCCATGGCCAACAACAAACAAACCAAGGTAGTTGACGGATTGCCTTGGAAACCGCTTGTGCTTGGCAGATAAATGGGTGGTCATGGAAACCGCATGTGATTGACAGGTGTACTATGTTCCCCACCATAGGAACCTTGTCAGGAGTTCTCCAGTTTACCACGGAGGCGACATCCCCACGGAAACCATCTCCATGACAAACATCACAATGAGAGGCCTCTCTCAGCTCAAGGTGCTTAAATGGTCCTCAAGGATGACAATGTTACAGTTGTCATGGTGACTGTTGTCGTTTTGTACGCTGTTTTAATGTGTCCCGTGTGTGGGGCTAAAACCATATTTGGGAGTGGTTCAAAGCATTTTTGGGAAGGGCTACTTCCATATTTGGGCATGGCTGAATTTCGTCTTTAGTCTGCGCCAGAGGATCTCAAATGTCTAAATGCCTTCCTATTTCCTCAGTTTAAATTAATAAGTTTGAAGAGGAGAACACTGTTTTTATGACCTCACTCTGTCTCTCCCACCCCCACTCCCAGGGTTTATTCGCTCTCGTCCGGACCAAAGTCCCGGCTTCACCTCCTCATCCCTGAGACTCACCAAGGGCAATCGGGTCTCTCAGAGGTCCTCCTTTAGCAGCCGAAGTGTTGGCGTGCTAAACGCTAACGGCAGTAGCCGTATAGCAAGGTCAGGTATCCCTATCCTCAAATATACATATCTATATTATATATTATATATATATATATATATATATATATATATATATATTAGAGCTGTCAGTTAAACGCGTTATTAACGGCGTTAACGCAAACCAAATTTAACGGCGTTAAATTTTTTTATCGCGCGATTAACGCAATTATTTTATAAAAAAAAAAAAAAAAAACTTTTTTTTTTTTTCTTTGGCTCAAAACAAAGAAGCAGTAGCCTGACTGCTATGTTCAAATGACATTTGTTCAAAGCAGTCGTTTAATTGCACTATAGGCTCTTTTTTTGTATTGTCCTGTTTTGATCAGTGTATATGCCAATGTTGTTATCAATAAAAAATCATTTGCACAAGGCAAGCCGATGCACTTCACCATGTTGATAAGAGAATTAAAATGAGAAGAATTATGGGACAAAAAAATCAAGGGATATTTAGCATAGAAAAAAAATTGTGATTAATCGCGATTAATTAGTTAACTATGACATTAATGCGATTAATCACGATTAAATATTTTAATTGCTTGACAGCTCTAATATATATATATATATATATATATATATATATATATATATATATATATATATATTGTTTTCTCCATCCAACTATCATGATTATTCCCTTACTTGTTATTAATAAACCACAGCCATAAGGCCTGTTAAATACTGCCATACTCCTCTATACCCTCAATACCCTGTTACACCACTCTGTACCCTGTTATACCCTGCTATACCCTGTTTACCCGGCTGAACCCAGTTACACCATACCCTGTTATACCCCTCTGTACCCCTCTGTACCCTGTTATACCCCTCTGTACCCTGTTATACCCTGCTATACCCTGTTTACCCGGCTGAACCCAGTTACACCATACCCTGTTATACCCCTCTATACCCTGTTATACCCCTCTGTACCCTGGTATACCCCTCTATACCCTGTTATACCCCTCTATACCCTGTTATACCCCTCTGTACCCTGTTATACCCCTCTATACCCTGTTATACCCCTCTGTACCCTGTTATACCCCTCTGTACCCTGTTATACCCCTCTATGCCCTGTTATACGTTGTTATACCCCTCTATACCCTGTTATACCTTGTTATACCCTTCTATCCCCTGTTATACCTTGTTATACCCTTCTATATCCTGTTATACCTTGTTATACCCTTCTATACCCTTCTATCCCCTGTTATACCTTGTTATACCCCTCTACACCCTGTCATTGCTAACTAAACCCTGTGTTCCCCTGTTGCTGCAGTCAGTCCCCGGGGCTGGGCGACCTGCTGGAGATGGAGAGGAGGCTGCAGGCTGCCAGGGCTGAGAGGGAGAGGCTGCTGAGAGAGAGGGTGAGCCTGGAGCACAGAGCCCCCCAAAACACACGCTAGGCTAGGCAGGCTAAGCTATGCACGCAACGTTAGCTTAGGTATGCTGCACTGGGCTAGACATGCTACATTCAGCTAGATATACGCTATGACTGATATGATATACCAGGCTACATACACAACACTGGGATGGATATGCTATGCTAGATGTGAGGCACACTACGTAAGATTATAAGATTATGTCTTGTGCTATACTATGCTTAACTATGTATGTCTGTGTGTATATATATATATATATATATATATATATATATATATATATATATATATATATATATATGACAGCTCTATATACTACTATATACTATTATTTTTATAAAACTATACCTACTAATAAAATCATTTTAGAATGATGCTTTTTGTGCACTTTGGTCTTGATCACTCAAAAACGTTTGTTTCCTTTTCAGATTAATTATGAATGTTAATAACATTTCCAGATAAAGTTCATGCATTGTAGTGAAAAGACCCTGCCCTGTAACAAACTATCTCTCTCTCTCACACGCACGCACGCACGCACGCACGCACGCACGCACGCACGCACGCACGCCCACACACACACAAATACACACACACACACACGTGAGAGAGACACATGCCATTTTGTGTAAGGTCAATTTGCTCTCCGACCAAGAGCTATTGATGACTTCTTTACTGCTGCCCTTCAGCAGGTGCAGCGGCGGTTGGTGGTTGGGGAGGTCAAGGAAGAGGAGGAGGAAGAGGAGGAGGAGGAGGAGCAGGCGGAGAGGAGGAGGAGGCAGAAGGAGCACAGTTCTCCAAGAACAGACATTATTCATCTTCCAGACAAACCCCACCCCCAGAGCCCTGCCCCCTCCAGCTCAAGCCCCGCCTCTCCGGAGATACCCACCAATCAGATCACTTCAGATCAGGTGGGTGCCGGTGACTGGGTCATTGTGTTCACCGTATAGCCCCCGAATGACCTGTCTCCACCAGGAGCGAGGAAAGGTCCCCCGGATGATGTTGAACTTCTCCTGTTTCTTTTTTTTTTTTTACTTCGACAGAGCCATGTTCCCCTCTTCCTGGCTGTGAACTTTGACCTGCGCGTGCACGTGGAGTCGCTGGGTCATGGCGTGTCGGGGTGCCCCGGGCTACGCATCAGCGGTCGCCGGTGCGCTGGCTTCCTCACCAAGAGGGGGGGGCGCGTCAAGACCTGGAAGAGGAGGTGGTTCCTCTTCGACATGGACCACCGGCGACTAGCCTACTACACAGGTCAGACCACTAGACGCACAGGGCATTCTACCGGTCTGACCACCAGCCTACCGGTCTGACCACCAGCCTACCGGTCTGACCACCAGCCAACCGGTCTGACCACCAGCCTTCCGGTCTGACCACCAGCCTACCGGTCAGACCACCAGCCTACCGGTCTGACCACCAGCCTACCGGTCTGACCACCAGCCTACCGGTCAGACAACTAGCCTACCGGTTAGACTACTAGCATACTGGTTAGACTACTAGCATACTGGTTAGACTACAAGCCTACTGGTTAGACTACTAGCCTACTTGCTAGTCTAACAGTATTGTGGTCTAGCCAGTAGGCATAGGTTACACAGGTCAGTGTAATCAATCAATCAATCAATCTAGGGGATGCACTAAGGATGTGTGTTATGTCATATATTTTATGTCTTTTGAAATACGAGTTTGATTTCATAAATGTATGTGTGATGTTATCGATGTGTGGATGTTTTCTATGTGTGTTTGTGTGTACGTGTGTCTTTCTGTGTGTGTGCTTGAGATGAAATAAATGTGGTTAAATGTTTTGCGGAATATGTGGGCTAGTGATGCAAACTGTCTATGTGCGTCGACTGTCTGTTGGCCTGCGTGTTTAAATGTGTGTGATGTTATGTGTTTTTCCCAGATCACGACGAGAGGAAGTTGAAAGGTGTGATCTACTTCCAGGCCATCGAGGAAGTTTACTACGACCACCTGCGCACAAGCTCGGTAATTATTCTACTTATTCTAGTACTAAAACTCTAGCACTAATACTACTACTAATATACTAATATATAATACTCTAAGATCACCTGTGTACAAGCTCGGTAAGCATACTACTATTATACTATTACACTGCTATACTATACGGTACTAGAATAAGTTTCAGTACGAGTAATAGTACATATTAGTATACTGTGTAGTAAGTCTCAAAGGGTCTGCCTGATGTCATGCATGAAAAACCTACTAGCAATACAAGAAGAGTAGAAGACTAATTATTATTATTATGATTATTTGTATAATTATTATTATTATTATGATTAAGAAGAAGTACTAGTATAAGTCTGAGTACTAGTATTAACATATAATGTGTGTATTATGAGTTTCCCAGTCCCAGCACAATGGTTTTAGTTGATGAAATATGCTCTATAAAATAAACATAATCTAATCATTATTAAGACGTACTAGTGTTGGTGTGTATTAGTACTACTATATAATGTGTTTATCGTCAGTCTCCCAGACCAAGCCTCACGTTCTGCGTGAAGACCTACGAGCGCCTCTTCTTCCTCGTCGCGCTGAGTCCGGAGGCCATGAGGATCTGGATGGACGTCATCGTCACGGCAACAGACGAGCACAGTCGTTACTGACCCCCCCCCCCCCCCCCCCTAAGGATGGATGATGCACTTCCTGTGGTTACAGGAAGGGACCCAGGTGCTGCAGCAGATCCCATCCCCCTGTACAGTTAACGCCCCCGCTGGTCTGACTGTGCGCCCCTGGAGGCCACTTTAAGTATTACATGAGGGGCGAACACTACAGGGATTTTGTATTTTTTTTATTTTTCTGTCAAATATTGAATCTACGAAGGAGGACTAGGTGGTTTTTTGAGTGGAGTTCTGAGTATAAAGTCGGAATTCTGAGAAGGAAGTCAGAATTCTGAAAATTAAAGTCAGAGTTATGATTTTAAAGTTGGCCCTAATCCTGTTCTGTAGGAATCAGGGAGCGTTTACACTGCCATGGTTGGTTACTTTAAAGTGAACGTGATATGGATACAACTTTTAAAGCTATGAATACATTGGGTTACTCTGTGCTATATTTTATGAATGAACGGACAGGTTTAAATTTATATCAGGTTGTAACTGGGGATATGCATCCTATCTGGGGCTTATAAAGAATATTATCTTGCATGTAAAAATGACAAACTGGTACAAATAAAATGTTATGAAACGAAAATGTCCCCCGGAAAAATTGTACTTGGCACAAAATACTTAAACCCACAATACGCCATGTTATTCTTGGTGACGTGTATTGATTTAAACATTTACAAAGCCTCTATTTGAGTGTTTCACAGCTTCTCATCACTTCCCTCTGAGCTCTGGCAACGGGTCCTGGTGCAGACACCGTGGTTTGTGAAAAGGAAGGTCACCAAGAACTTCCTTTTCACACACCGCTTGCAACACTTACTGCACTATATTTACCACACTATTTATTAGTATTTAGTTTGGTAGACTAAAGCTAGAACTAGTATCGTTTGGTAGATTAAAGGTGGCTAGTTTGTAGTTTGTTAGGCAAAATGGTGCGACTAGTCATTTGCTAGAATAAAGGTGGTTATTCTGTGTGATAGAAATAATGTGTGCCTAGTAGTTTGACAAGATATAGGTGGTTATTATGTAGTTCTGTAGAATATAGGTGAAAAGGAGGTTTCTAGAAATGTCTAGGCGCTGGCTTGAGACCAATGGGGGTGTTGGTGAGATCACGGGGTTGTCCAGTCAAAGTTCAAAGGTTTTATTATCCAAAAGGTTCCAAAAGGTATGAGCAGGACTGTATGGATGTGTGTACATGTAAGAAGTAGGTTGGTGTGTAGGTATGTGTGTGTGTAGGTATGTAGATAGGTGTGTGTGGTTTCTAGGAAGCAAACAAAGGGTACAACAATCAGCTCCACAACTTATTGCCACAATTCAGTAAAATAATACATATTTTCCACAAGCCTTATAAGATAAAATAATGGGGAGCTATTCCCTCTACCTGCCCCTAACTCTTAGACTATATTCTATGGCCTTCAGCCCGATAGCTGGATGGGTTCTGCTGGAAGAGAAAAAAAATAAAGATTGAAGACAGGACAGATGGAGAGGAATATTGTCCATTGTCTTATGCCGTTGCCTCCAGGAGCAGGCATATCTTGGTCACAGGTCTTTCCAACACGCTGGTCTTGGTTTGGAGGCAGACGGAGTGGACCAATCCTTTGGAGTCCGACTTTGTACTTAGTGCTCAACCAGGATGCTCTTGGGGCTGTGGCATCAGCAATGATGACAATATATCCTTGAGAGAAGTTTGTTTTTGGGTAAGCCCATTTTTGTCTTTGGTCAACAACCTGTAGCCATGGCTATACCCTGATAATACTGAGCTGCTGAGATGCGTCTTCCAATTCCAAGGCCTTCCACAGTGTTTCTCAGCAATATCCTCTTCCTGTTGTCTTAACTTCTCTTGAAAGCGATGCTCCAAATCCTCAACTTCCTGCTTATGGGCTTTATGCCGTTTCTCCCGCTCCTCCTTGTTGGTTGGTCTGCAACTCTGACTTGGCACTGCTGAGACCGTGAGCACTCTAGGATTTTGTCTCTGACTTGCTGCTCTTTCTGCTGGAGCTCTTCCTCCTTCTTGGCATGGTCTTTCTTCATGCACTCCTCATTTTGCTGAAGTATTTTCTGAATTTCTCCTGCATCTCTTTGGCCTTCTGTTTAATCTTGTCCATCTTGGTTTCCTGTGTCTTGAGCTTACCCTCCATCTCTTTTACCAGGCTTGCAATCTTTTCTGTGTGGGTAGCCTTTGCATCATCCAGCCCTTTCCTCAACCATTGTTCCTCTTCGTGCCTGGCACTAACTTCCTCAATGTGCAATTTCTCCTCCTCAGAGAGATCTTTCTTGGTCTGTTGCAACTGTTGCTCCATTTCTTTAAGGTGTTCCACAGAGATAGGGTTTGTTGTAACAACAGAGCAGCCAGTCTTCACTTGGTTGTTATCTCCACCACGAAGTGGTCCATTAATGACCCAGCCGGCTCTTGTTCGGACTGCGTATGGTCCTTCGCCTTGGCTGTTGATCAGTTCCCAGGGTTCCATCACTTTTGTTGCATCAGTGCCGATGAGCAAATCCACATCTGCATCCATATCGTGAATCTTTACATTCCTCAGGTAAGACAACTTTTCAACATCCTCTTGACGTGGAATGTTCAACCTTGACACCGGCATAGTCTTTTGAGTTAAGGTATAAGGCAACTCAATACGATCATTGGAATCCATGCCAGACACTTCCAAACCAGCCAATATGGTGGTGCCCACAATCTTTTGTCGACCCATTGTCCTTCGTAGGATGTTAGCTGGCTTGCCTTTCAGGCCCAATTTCTCTGCCAAACTGATTGTACAGTATGTACCGGAACTCCCCGGGTCCAGAAATGCATACGTCTGCGCAATTGTGTTACTCATTTTGGCTTTAACTTTGACTGCAACGATGGAAAAGATGGCATTGTCCTTAGCACCGGCCCTTATATGTCAACATGTCTGAGGCTGTCCAGGTGAAGCGCTTAGAGGAGAACTCACAGATGCTTGTACTTCTTTAAAGGATGTACCTCTATCCTTTATCCCAATGTGCAGTACTGAGGGATGCTTCTTCTGACACACATCGCAATCCAAGCAACTCCTGCAGTCTTTACTTATGTGGCCAGCCTTTAGGCAACCGAAACAAATTCCTTTTTCCTCTATGAAACAAATCTAATCTTCTCCTGATGCATCTTCATCTTAAAGAGTGAGCATTTCTCAATCGAGTGACTTCTTTGTTGGCAAAATAAACAGCATTTGATGTTACTTTGATCAGAAAGGACTTGATGTAATTGTCGTGATAGCTTCTATCTCCTTCATTCACTGCAGTGATGCTGGTGGCAAATGTGCTTCTGTGTCTCCTTTGATTTGCATAATCTGTGTTGGGGCTTTATTGTGGCTGGCAGATTGTGATTCTTGAATGTTGCCAAAAAGCGGGTGAGAAACAATCTTAACTTGTTTCTCTGAAAAGGTCACAAGGTCAGTGAACACAACTCGTCCTCTTTGCTCCTGCAGATCACATGCAAACGTCCTCCATCTTTCCCGTAGCTTATAGGGCAGTTTCAAAATAATATTTCTGAGGTTGATTGGCATATACAACTCCTTCATGTACACATTTGCTGTGCTAAATTGGCACGACCTCGAAGAAAGCGATTGCCGTGCTCTGTTTAAATGGGTGGCCCGTTGTGAACTTTTTCCATATATGCTGAAGCAATTTTATGTTAATTACCAAAATGCAGGGAAGGGATTTAGCCGTTTGATAGCCCTGAGCAGGGGGTAGATGATGACAACTCTTGACCAGGTTTCTGGGCTGACCCCTGGGGTACTGTTCCAAAAAGTGAGGGCGGTCACTCCAACTATTTGTTATTTCTTTTAAAGCTCTGATGAAGGATTGAAACTCCTGCGGGTCCCGATCAAACACTAGCCTGGCACCGCCCACCTACCTACTTCGGCTCAATTTTCATTTCACTTCAGAACTAGGTCCGGGCCTTGCTTAATGTAAATGCGTTCCATGTTAACCAGATTTCTGGCGGTCCAATCAGTGAACAGAGGGAGTGGCTGAGAACCACGACGTCTAGGTCGCGCGCCAGTTTCAGTTGTAGTCAGAGGAAGACAATGGAGTAGGATACGAGAGAAGCTATTCGGTCTGTTGTGGGATCGCTGCCGAAAATCCATCAATTAAAGCCGGAGCAAGAACAGGCTTTGCAGAGTTTTGTTGGTGGCAATGATGTTGTGGCATTTCTCCCCACCGGGTTCGGGAAAAGTTAGATTTTCCAGCTGGCTCCGTTAGTGGTGAAGGAGCCGGTCCCGTCGCATGACATACGTCACGACCAAACGCTATGTGATTGGTTATGGCAGATCCAGAGTGGCACTGGGCAGATCCAATCATTTTAAAACTTCTACAGACACCCGCCTCCAATTGAGTGAACGTTTGTCAATTGAGCAGTTCCAGACCTTCTGTACAAATGAAATGAAGTACGATGGTCTGGTAGGACCAGGCTAATAAAACACATGAATATTCCTTATTGGCAGAGCAGACGATACATTTCGCTGAACCAGCAACGTTTTGATGTCATTCTGACGCTGCATGATGTTCACAATATCGTTTTGGGTGTTATGTTTGCCTCCTAGATTGAGATAGGATTCAGGTCCCCACTGTTGAGCATCATGAACCATTTGCGTGCCTTGCGCTTGAATATCTGTTGCAGGTCTGAAGTCAATTTGTGTCACAGATATTTGTTTAGGCCTGACAACCGGCCCTTGAGACTGTGTTTCACCCAGGATTTTTCATTTAATTGCATTTGTTGGGACAAAAAAATCTTCATGTAGAATCAGTTGGCCCGTTATTTGAGCTCGGTTCAGGTAACAGGCGGGCGATCAGACAGTCAGGGGGCTGGCGACAGACGGGTAGTCAGGCAGGCAGGGGTCCGGTAACGAGCAGGCAGTCAGGGGCTTGGCGACGGACGGGTAGTCAGGCAGGCAGGGGTCCGGTAACGAGCAGGCAGTCAGGGGCTTGGCGACGGACGGGTAGTCAGGCAGGCAGGGGTCCGGTAACGAGCAGGCAGTCAGGGGCTAGGCGACAGACGGGTAGTTGGGCAGGCAGGGGTTCAATGGCAGGGGAAGTACTAGAGAGGAAGAGAGAAGGTTATCAAGGGTTCAGGCTAGAGACAGAGTTTTCAGGATTGCTGGTAGGACCGATACTGACTGTGTAGACGTAACGAAGAAATGGCGCCGGCTGGTAGGAGATCTCCGACTGAAGTAGGGAATGGTGATTGGATGACTGCAGACTGGTGTGTGAGGAGAAGGACCACTGGCGTCAAGTGGCCACTAGATGGAGGTAGTGGACTGCGTAGCAGGACGCGGCGTGACAATAAATAATAAAATCTAATAAGTTTAATGACCAGGTTGCTCTCTCTACAAATCTCTACAATTACAAATAATTATACAATTATGTATTGGTCTGCATCCAGTATAAACACATTTTAAATAACAAATTAGGCAAAACCTGGCACAACTTCAGAAAACCTTAAGAAAACATTGTAACTAACACACAATCCCTGGGGTTCTCTTCGAATTTGGGATACAACAGTCCTGTGTGCATTTCAGAAACTTATTTAGAACAGTCAGTCTCATTGTGCCTTCCTTTCTTGTCAGCATGGAGCTCCTTATTCAGGAGCAATTCCAGCTACCAAATCACCACAGGAAAACCCCCCCCCCCACACACACACACACACACACACACACACACACACACACACACACACACACACACACACACACACACACACACACACACACACACACACACACACACACACACGGGGAGAAAGAGAATAAAAATAGATGCTTACCAAACAAGTCACCATCATCACTAATATCTCATTGCCTGTCATCAATAAGCTTATCATTAAATCACACAATATTTTTTACTAGTTCAACATACCTTTTTTTATTGGCGTGGGATTTGTGGTGCTGTTTTCGGTTGGTCACGATTCCTCTGATGTCCGGCTCCATCTCCGTCGTTGCAATACGAAGGACATCATGTAGATTGCCATCTGTAAGCCTGGATCTCAGCTTGGATTGGTTGATGGCCATGGTGGAGAAGGTCTTCTCACAAATATATGTTTTCCCGAATAAAGAGACCATTCTGATGGCATGCTGGCGCAGTGCAGGGTATGTCGCTGGGGAAAGTGCTTGGTAGAACTCAATGAGATTCCTGTCACGATATGCTGCTCTGGCCTCAGAGCTCTCCTGTGGGTCGATGAGCTCAAACTGCATTTCTGCAGGCTCTTCCGCAGGGACACACGATAAAGGATTTTGGAAGAGGTTGATTGACTTCTCGTGGTTTCTGAAGTCGGAGAAGCGTTGCTCGAATTCCTCTCTTAATTTTTTTTATGAGGTTTTGGTTGTGGTCTGAACTCAGGTGACGCAGAACGTGGCGCCCATCTGTGTCTGTTTCATCTACGAGCGCCTTGCAGGCGGGAAAATGGGTTAGAACTCCCTGTTTGAGCTATCCCTGCAGCAGTTCAAATGTTCTCTGGAAGGTTTGACATTGTCAAATAGTGTGGAAATAAGCTTCCCATGGCCCTGCAGCTTCAAATTGAGATCGCTGAGACAAGTGTTCACATCAACAAGGAGCGCTAGGTCACAGAGCCATTTAGTGTCACTTAGCTGTGTGTAATCCTGTCCTTTTGACTCCATGGTGCCTCACCGGAGCTGCTCTCTGAGAAAGTGGCCAACAGCGGAAGGGGAGTAATCAAAATCCGCCACTGAGGCACCAGTGAGATGAATCTTCCGCAGTGTGGGCAAAGAGTCAACTGTCCGGTCGGGATTTTGAGTTTCTGGAGGTTTATTTTCCGGTGATACAACCAAACAAAACAAATGTTCAACAGTGGGAACTTGCCGCCTCATCTCCTTTGTCTCTCTGGTAGCCTACAGCTGGTAAAAAAAAACATGACCCTTCCCAGTGCCTGTCTTACCTATGCCCGCCTACCTCTAGGTTAGACACCCGGTGCGCCACGGCTGCACAATAATTTCAATTAAATTAAAGGCCCACTATGCAACTTCGGGCATGTCTTCGCTGTTTTCTTGGTTTTGGCACGCACATATCTCTACACAGCGCCCCCTAAAGCTTCGTAGTAGATATTTCACAACACTGTCGTAACAACTCGTTGACGTCCCTTCCCCATGCTCTTCTACGCGAGCCATGTGCATTTGTTTTCAAAGAAGCCGGCGAATGCGCGGAGCCATGTCCGAAATAGATGTTCATAAAGTGTAGGCAAGGTTATACATTTTTAAAATGGTGTATTTGCATTGCAATAAACATAAATCCATCATTTTTTATAGTTGACGGGGAGAATTTATACCCTAGGTTATAATTATTTTATCTTAGGTTGAACAGAACAATCAGTGTAAGAGGTTTGGCCAACATAATAATCGAAATAAACAAGAACCTGGATTCGGGGATTCAGTCTGTATCTGGGGGACGAGACAGACGAACAGCAAAACACCCATGGTAACAAAGGTGTTTATATGGTTGCAACCAAGCAAGCTAGAAACAAACAGGGCTCACAACAAAACGGTCGAGAAAACAATTTTTACAGGGCTCAAAAAAATGGTTGAGCAAACACATGTGTACAGAGACTATCAGAATCAAGAATATTACGCAGGCAAAGTTCACCCAAGGGTACTTTCTATTTCAAAAGCAACACGGCCGAGTCGGCGTCTGATTTGCAGTCTTCTATTTCTTTCAGTTCACACTATTCCTGAAAAGCTTGCCCAACGTTTACTCGTGTCTGGCCTCTCTGTCGGTCTGTCTCCCTTTTCTCTTCTTCTGTTCCTCCGACATTGGGTTTCTCTGTCTCTTTTTAGTCGGCTGATCTATGATGAATATAACAATCCATTAGTTACTTGTGTTTATATCGAGCCGGTTCCGTGTTTGTGGGTCTGTGCCGTAAAGCAATTCGTTACTGTAGTGACCATAGTAGTGACCCTTGCACAGAAGCATACGGCCGACATCTTTCTTTTTTCTGGGTGGAAATAGTAACATAGTTACGCCATTAAATGCGTTTATGGAAACATTTTTAGCGAGAAATGTGCATTTTACTTTCAGAATGTTCGCTCGGTGAATGTGAAGGATGTTTGGTTTGATAGTTATGACGAAGAGTGAACGCTCCGTTCACTTGCATGGACAGAGTCTTTGGCTGCTAAGCAACCTCAACGTCTTGGCGGACTATTTCTCTGCTGATCAACACTACGAATGCTGGAAACACACCAGACACACCATTTAACCCGATTATCGTTATTTATGAGTCCTTAGCCCAAGTGAAGGAGTTCAAGTACCTCGGGGTCTTGTTCGCGAGTGAGGGTACTATGGAGCGTGAGATTGGCCGGAGAATCAGAGCAGCGGGGGCGGTATTGCGTTCGCTTTACCGCACCGTTGTTACGAAAAGAGAGCTGAGCCGCAAGGCAAAGCTCTCGATCTACCGGTCGATCTTCGTTCCTATCCTCACCTATGGTCATGAGGGTTGGGTGATGACCGAAAGGACGAGATCGCGGGTAAAAGCGGCCGAGATGAGTTTTCTCAGAAGGGTGGCTGGTGTCTCGGTATAGGGTGAGAAGCTCAGTAATCCGTGAATAACTCGGATTAGAGCCGCTGCTCCTTTACTTAGAAAGGAGTCAGCTGAGGTGGTTCGGGCATCTGGCAAGGATGCCTACTGGGCGCCTCCCTTTGGAGGTGTTTCAGGCACGTCCATTGGGGAGGAGACCTCGGGGAAGACCCAGGACTAGGTGGAGAGATTATATCTCAACACTGGCCTGGGAACGCCTCGGGATCCCCCCGTCAGAGCTGGTCAATGTGGCCCGGGAAAGGGAAGTCTGGAGCCCCCTGCTTGAGCTGCTCCCCCTGCGACCCGACCCCGGATAAACGGATGAGATGAGATCGTTATTTATATCCGAGATTATTTAATCTAACCCGATCTAAACTCTATCATGCACCCAAACACGGCGGCGTTTGGGTTTCCTACCTCGGACAACAATTGCCTCGCAACTGGCTGTTTATATCTAGCCGGTGCCATGTTTGGGTGTGTGTCTGTGCCGTAAAGCATTTTCGAAACTACAATCTGACTACATTTTCGAGGATACTTCCGCTGCGTCACATCCGGATTGTGTCGGTCCGAACAGATCAAGTTGCATATGCGCTTTTTCACTGGAGAGGCGACATGGGTAAATGACACACCCACCAATCAACCCAGAAATGGATGCAGAACCATCAGCATAACTCTCAACCTGCATACTTAATGTAATTTTGGCTAAAAAAGTTGCATAGTGGGCCTTTAAATGTATAAAACATACAAGAAAATAAACATAAAATAACACTGTCATATTATATGAAGCAAAAAAAGTAAATAAATGTTTTATAATTACATCTTACAACTGAATAGCTCCAACAGTAACCGTATATACAGAGACCAGTAGCCTATCAATAGTAGGCCTATTAGGCTAATATTGAACCATTAGCTGCATTAACACTTTTAACATTATCAACAATATTAACAGGCCAGTGTTAACAGAGAAATGCAACAACACTGTTGACAGTGTTAACAGTATTAAGAGTATTTACTAATTATCAGTAATACAGTGCAATGTTAATATTGGTTGATTATGGTTTTGTTGAACCTTTCATCTCTAACTCTATCTTCTTCCTGTATGTTGGCTCAGCTCTACTAATGTAAAAGTCTGTGCACATCTACATTTTAATAAGTTCCTCTTTCACTCCTCTCACCCAGGCATGGAAAGAAAGATGAAGTAAAGTTTTTACTCTTCAGGAGCTTCATATCAAGTCCTTCACCACTCTATCACGTAAGTGAACTCTAGTTGCTAGAACAAAGGAACATAATTTCTATTTACATGCATTGATATAGCCTATATATTATTTCAAGTTTTATTCAAGCAATAACGGTTTTATTTTGACCTTGGGCAGACAAACACCATGTTTTATTTTTTGTTTTCCTGTTCATATCTGTGTCTAAACTTCTCAAGATTCGAACATGTCCAATTAAATGTAATCTTTTAAGGTATTACATCACATGATCAGGGTTATTATCATTGTTCTTCTTTGAATATTGGTATTATATCTCTTGAATATTAGTTGAATTGTCATGGAAGCAGTTGTTTATTTTAAATATAAATGTCTATAGCAGTTTACAATATCTTACTATCATTTGTTTAGTACTGAATACCTTAAGTGTAGCACGATATTAAGGGTAGGTACAGAAGTTAATTTCCTCTGTAGTTTTAATGATGAGATTAAGAGATTTTTGTATTTCTCCTGATGAAGTTCTGGAGAGCATGACTGGATCCTGGAGAATATTTCTGCTCTGTCTCCTGCAAGGTAAACATCTCAATCCTCTTTATTGATACCTGTAGTGGGTACTATTTTAAGACCTGTAGTAGGCTACTGTTCTCTGTAGTGCTCTTTCTAATATCCGGTTAATACCTATAGTAATCTGTTAATACCATTACTCTCAGAAGTTTTGCTTGCCTGCAATGAGCTTTTCAATCACCAGAAATAGTCAATACACACAAAGGGGGAGGAATGACCTCTCACACATGATATCTTAATGAATTATTTAAAATAACCCTGCCT
The DNA here is from genome assembly GCF_902167405.1 of Gadus morhua. Taxonomy (NCBI): domain Eukaryota; kingdom Metazoa; phylum Chordata; class Actinopteri; order Gadiformes; family Gadidae; genus Gadus; species Gadus morhua. Next base: position 5,849,611 of record NC_044053.1, read on the forward strand.
CGTTAAATCAATGAGCTTGATGTTTTGCTTTCACAAATAGGTTATAGGCTGTGTCACTACCAAATATGTCCGTGCGCACCTCTCTAGCCACCAGACAGTGATTAAAAGAAAAATTGTTACGTTGATTATACAAAAGTAACTTATTATTACAAGTCTAAACTTGGAAAAATATAAAGACATAGGGGGCGGTCGATGGAAACCACCATAGCAACCATGACAGTCACGTGACGTGGACAAGTGCCCCTGACTGCAGCTCGCAGATCGAGGAGGGGCTTAAATTTTCCCTAAAGGTGCGGCCACACCAGACGCGTATCTCGCGTACTTCGCGTATGAAATCGCCATTTTTTCCATAGGGAACCATTGGTTTACGCGCGTATTACGCGTATTACGCGTGTTACGCGTATTAAGCAACATTTTACGCGCGTATAGCGCGTATGTGGCGCGTATGTGGCGCGTATATTTACGCGCAATACGCGCTATACGCGCTATACGCGCGTATATCGCGTATATCGCGTACATTTCAAGAGTTCAAAAAATTGAAATTTTTACGCGAAGAACGCGAGATACGCGTCTGACGAGACACGCATTGCCCAATCAGCGTTGAGCTTGACCCGACGTCACTGGCAGAGAGTAGTGAGTTTGGACAGAAGCATACGGCCGACATCTTTCTTTATTCTGTGTGGAAATAGTAACATAGTTACGCCATTAAATGCTTTTATGGAAACATTTCTAGCGAGAAATGTGCATTTTACTTTCATAATGTTCACTCGGTGAATGTGAAGGATGTTTGGTTTGATAGTTATGACGAAGAGGGAACGCTCCGTTCACTTGCATGGACAGAGTCTCTGGTTACTAAGCAACCTCAACGTCTTGGCGGACTATTTCACTGCTGGGAAACACACCAGACACACCATGTGAAGTTATTTAACCCGATTATTGTTATTTATATCCGAGATTATTTAATCTAACCCGATCTAAACTCTATCACCCAAACACGGCGGCATTGGGGTTTCCTACCTCGGACTCCAGCGCAGCCACGGCCAACAACTTTCTTTATTCTGGGTGGAAATAGTAACATAGTTACGCCATTAAATGCGTTTATGGAAACATTTTTAGCGAGAAATGTGCATTTTACTTTCGTAATGTTCGCTCGGTGAATGTGAAGGATGTTTGGTTTGATAGTTATGACGAAGAGGGAATGCTCCGTTCACTTGCATGGACATGGACTCATCTAGGCGAGTGACGTATGCGCGTATGGCGCGTATTGCGCGTATGTGACCATTTTTGACACAAAATGGTCAAGCAACATTTTACGCGCGTATCTCGTGTAAAAATTACGCGAGATACGCGTCTGGTGTGGCCGCACCATAACGCTACGGCTACACCAGACGCGGAAATTCACTCGTGCGGAAATAGAACGTTCACCAAGCGGAAATTTTAAATTAACCGGCTACACTGGACGCGTTAAAAATGGCTCCTTTATCTTTTTTGATCTCTGTATTACTATGGTCCAGTTCAATAGCTGCTTATAGTAGGCTATAGAAGTATAGTATAGAAGTTACTCACCAGTTATGCCAACTGCCTCCGAAACAGCTCTCCATCCGGCATCTCTTTGACGTTTATCCTTATATTTCAGGTCACTGTGGTCGTAAAGCTGTAGGCCTACTCGTTTTTCAACTTCATGAATTAATAAATAATCATCCATTCTTGAACTATCAACTATCTAGGCCTACTTGCTATCTATATACTTACAGTGTCTACGTAGGCCTATACTATCTATCTTATACACTGTCGTCTTCAAACAGAAAAGTAATGTTTTAATCGTTAAAAACGTTAAATCTCCATAGTAACAGCTCTCGAGGGTTTTGGGAAATAATCCGATTTATTGATTCCCTCATTATTCACAGCAAAATATATAATGGTTTTCATTACATTTCATTGATTTATTACCATACTCTATGTTAAAAGGCCCACGCAAACCTCGCGGAAAATAATAAAAATAGAAACCAGTCTATGTCTTAATTTTCCACGCGGAAATGTCGGCGCGGTACGTTCAGTTTCAGCGTCTGGTGTAGCCACTCTCATTGCTTTCAACGGTTTCGAATTCTGCTGCGTTCATACCGCGTCCGCAAAGCAAAATTTCCGCGTCTGGTGTAGCCGCGGCCTAAATGTGGGCTGGTCTAAACGTTTAACCCATGGCTTCACCTCCGCGGGCGCCATCTGGTGGCGGAGATCCGGCAGCACATTCTCAAACTTCAATACAGCGCAGCACAATGACTTAATATGGAAAAAGGTTCATGCATTTTATAGACTTAAACATTCCTACTTTTAACTTGTAAAATGTCTTTTTTTACCATGATTTTTAAATATATATATATACGAATCATAGCATTAAATATATATAATATATACATTATATATATATCTCACCTGTAGCCCTCCTTGCACTCGTCGCCGTTTTCTGTCCTGCAGTCGGTCTTCTTCAGACCTTAGTGATTCAATGACAACATACATTCACTTTGAAAACATTCATGTTGGTCTGTTGACAGTGAGTAAAACTGTTTTTTTGTGATTTGATTCAAACGTGCGATATTCAGGGCTCTTACGACATGGGGAAGTTCTGCAGGAGAGCGAGACACCCCCATCTCCTAATTTGCAGCATGTTTTCCTTTGAATAAGGAAATGCAGGAAGATGATAATATGTTGTAAAAAAATAACACCTTGTAAACTAAGCATAATGTGTCACGATTTACACAGACCTCTCTGAAATCACAATTGGCCCCCATTACAATGTACAGAGTGTACTGTCAGTCAAGAGGTATTGGTTATAATGTCAGGCGAATTCCCAAGGATACATTTTTTTCAATACAAATTAATGTGGTTTTAACATTTTTACAGACAACAGCAATGATATAACATACTGATTAGGACTTACCATCAAAACAAACACGGCCACAGTTGTTGGAGCACTCTTGCTTTGTTAGGCCCTGAGGTGTGAACAATGTATTTTAATAAAGGTATGGCGAGAAAACAGTAAAAAGTTAGCAAATGCTATTATGTAATGTCTCACCTGGACATCATTCACACTAAGCTCTTCCAGGGGCCAGAAGAGAGGCTGTGGGCAACGTGTCTGTACAAATAACAAGCAAAGTAAATGAAAGTAACTCTACTTCAATCAACTTTTGATTGAAAAGCATGCATAAACGCTTGGAACAAAGCTTGGACTCAATAAGGAAGAGGTTGGAACTTCAAATAAAAAAGTTTTCATAACGGGCTTAAACAGAACTGCCCGTCTCAAAAAAGATAAATAGTTCTGTTTCCATCTGTTTATGGAATCAAAATAGTTGGAATATGGAATGGAATATTTTAGATCAAATAAAAAAAGAAACAAAACAAACAAAAGGTGGTGGTTTAAAACAGAACTACCACTGTCCAGAAAGGATTATGTGAGGTGACCTAAAAACCTGAACAGACTGGTTCTACTCTCATCTCTCCAACCGCTGCCCCAGAGGGAATCTAGGAAGAAAATCTCCCTAGCCTGTGGCCTCAGTATCAGTTAAATATTCAAATTCAAATATAACCAGTTGCAGTGAGTTGTGTAATGTTCCTGGATGCCCAACAGAGCTGACCTGCATTTAATTATAGAAAAACATTCAATTCAGCAATGAGCAACTTGTTGTGTAAAGAAAAAATAGGAAGAAAATATAAAGGTATACACAGTGTGAGTGTCCAATGTCCAGGTAGGGACACTGGGAGAATAATCCACTGTAGACTGGCTGCATTATCCTGTAAAAAGACAACAATAGCTGAATATTAAATGCTCAAACTTCACTCAATAAAGCAAAACTTTTAATCAAAGTCATCAAAGTTGTGGATACCCTCCTCCCACTCCCGGTATCTGTAAATCATGCCACAGTTCAGGCATGATTTCCTGTATGTTGATATTCCTAAAAACACAGTTCAACCAAAGATCATGATTATTGCTTTTATGTCATTTGAGATTAGTAGATACATTTTTTTCTGTTTCTCATGTACATATAAATTATGTCACCCATTAACTGACAAGAACACAATAGAAAGACCTGTGGTGGTATCAACCTTCAACTACACCTGTGCTTGTCAGGATCTTGCCTTTCGCTGTTATCAGATGTTCACAGAGTGTGTATTCACATTCTACGCACTTTGTTTCTCTGGGGATAAGGTGCTTAGGAAAGCTGTCGTCTCTTCTTCCCTCTCTCGACTGCTCTATGAGAGCCTGGGGTATATTTGCCGGGAGCTTTTTGAGGTTGAGGAGGTATTTAGACATCCTTGCGATTTCTCTGTCATCTGGTGGATAACTGTCCTCTTTAGAGTCGCTGTCGTATTGGACTTTGCTGATCTCGGTAAGATTACGTTTCTCTTCCTCTGTGCTCTTCACCTTCCTAAAAAGCTCCCTCTTTGTTACAAACAGATTCCATTTAGCAACAGCTTTATGGATACAGGATTGTCTCGCTTTAGAGTAGGGACAATGCCAGGTGTTTTGCTTTGCATCATATGCCACAATAACTCTTCTGTACCTGCTGTAGTATGTTACCTTTTTTTCATAAACGGATGTATGAAATTGAGATGGTGGACCACCTACAGTCAGGTGCACTGACAGAGGCACACCCTCAGCATCAGCATTTTTTTGGCAACGCAAGAGGCCGGCCTTACGCTCCTCACCAAACCACTTGTTTTCCACCATTCTTTCCAAGGCCTCACCGGGTAGTGTCACGGTTTGACTGTCAGTGCGTGGGCAATACAATAATGATTGGATGTGGTGGCTCTCGAAAGGCAACATCCCGCTCCTTTGAGCAAAGTCAGCATTCAAACGACACTGGTCGACCTCACATATGATCTACTGTGCTGGCCCCCACATATTCTTGATTACATGTATGGATGTTGCAGGACCACAAAAAGATTTGTCACCTGCAAACACACCATGTGTACCATCGATACACTGAATCTGTCCTCCGTTATCGTCTCAAGGAGGTTGGTGTGTTTTCTCCTGCAGTGTGTTTTGAAGTTTCTTTTGTTTAAAATCAACTTGCAATGAGGTCAACAGAATTTATTTTGCTCACTTGATGCTTTAGTGGCCGTGGAACATTCTGCAGGAGCCAATGGGTGCTGAGCGGGGGCCACAGGGAGTGGGGGCCACATATATATATATATTAGGGATGTAACAGTACACTAAAATCACGGTACGGTACGGTTAATAGTCAAGGGGAAGATTTAAAAAAAAATGCTTGTTTCTCAACCCGTAGAAATGCAGCAATGAAAACACCAATAAACTTGGTTATGGCATATGCATTTCTGAATCCCAGACAGGGGTTGTTGAAATAGGGTTGGGAGCTGGGTTTGCACAGCTCGTTTTTTTATCACAGCAACGGTGATAGTAACACCTGGATGGTGCTGTCACACGACTTCAAGTTTTATATTCTGCATCGCAAAACAAGCCTTTACATTCGCCATATTAACGCTATGTATGCCACATTAACGAACCGCGGTAAACCTCTGTAACTGCACCGAAGTGTCTGTACCGTGACGGTTCGGTACAAATACGTGTACAGTTACACCCCTAATATATATAAGTACACAAACATATTTATAGATATTTATTTATTTCGTTATCTATATATATATTTATTTTTTTATTTATTATGTACGGAGACCCCAGACCTCCTCAAAGGAACGAAAATTGTGTATTAAATTCAAGATGGCTGCATGGGCGAGAATAGGGATATAGTGCCATACCGTCAATATTAATTTCATTCATGTATATATATATATATATATATATATATATATATATATATACAGATATATATATATCACGGATCCCTGTGATACCAGGTTCACTCGTTTGTTGAAACAGGGATCTGTGTGTGTGTGTCACGGAATATGAGTGTCATCAACTTGCATTGGAGAAAATTCCGTTGGCATATCACGGACAATTTAAGTGATTCCGTGAGGCCACCACGGATTTTGAGTTAAGCACCCATGGTCGACTCATTTGTTGAAACGGGGATCTGTGTGTGTGCCACGGAATATGATTGTCATCAACTTGCATTGAGGCGAATTCCGTTGGCATATCACGGACAGTTAAAGTGATTCCGTGAGACCACCACGGATTTTGAGCTCCCGTGGTCGACTCGGTCGTTGAGACGGGGATCTGTGCGTGCCACGGAATATGAGTGTCACCAACTTGCATTGGAGCAAAATCCGTGGCCATATCATACAAATTGGCGTGTTTCCCAGAGGATTCCACAGATTTTTTCTGTTAAATGTCCGTGGTCAATTCACGGATTCCTGTGAGACCAGGTTGCTTGGTATCTAATATTACCAACTAATAATAATTAATTGATTCTGATTACTGATCTTGTTTTGTTAGGGGTTAGGGTTTAATGTTTTGTTCAAATATTTTGTCAAAGTTTGTGCATTGATTGAGTCTTTGGATCTGTCAACCTCTTGTTTTAAAGGTGCTGGGTGCAACGCTGCAAAATACCCAGGGGTATTTGCTGCACCTCGTTTGATGACCCCCAAGGAGAAGGTGGTGGAGGGGACACCTGTGGAGCTGAGGTGCTCTGCTCCATCCTACTCTCAAACCCACCCCCCCACTGTGACGTGGACCTCCGCCCTGGGGCTCAGCACCCAGCTCCAGCAGGACGATACCGTGACCTCCACTCTGACCTTCAACGCCTCCCACCTCTACCATGGAAACAATGTCTCCTGCACTGCGGCCTACTACATACCATCTGGGAACAAAACTGTGACGTCTACAAGATACCAACTCAGTATCTTATGTCAGTCAATATTCAACCTTTTCAATGAAAAGTACATCTTATTATTTGCTTACTTTTTTATATTGATTTTCTTGGAAAATATACCTAAAAGTCTCCTTGATCTAAGAAGAAAAATCTGTGGGTTGATGAAAAACGACTTTTGATGCGTGCGCTTTTTTTCATATTGATTTAATTTATGTTATTGCATTCAGAACAGTTTGGTTAAATTCACAACATCTAACCAACATGACACCGGAGCTGAGGGCTAGGCTCTGATTGGTGGGTTCTCTCTCAGATGCCCCCAGGAACACCTCTGCTGTCGGCAGCCCGTGTCTTCCAGCCAGCGAGGGAGGCTGCCTGAACCTGACCTGCTCCAGTCATGCTAACCCTGCTGTCAGCGAGTTCACCTGGTACCGAATACACGGAGAACACATCTTTAAGATCGGGAGTGGATCTTCTCTGTCCATCCAGCTGTTGAGCACCAATAACTGGTTCTTCTGTGTAGTCAGGAATGACATTGGCATTGAAACATCTAATATCTACAAGATCGACATTCAAGGTAAGTTGATTCAAAACAGGAAACCACCCTGAGCTTGGTGTTGTACCTAAAGGTTTCCTCGATCTAAGACAGAAGACAAGGTAGTGTGTTGATCAATAATTCAAAGTCAGGTTGACTAAAAACAAGCAAGCAAATTAAAAGGTTATTTTCTTCATCACGACAGTCAACCCTGAATACGTTTTTTACATGCAAATTTCAGTTTTGTTCTGCTTTTTGGTTAAAAAAAAACATTAACTTGTGAAGTCAACAGTGGCTGGATTTTTAAATGGCTCACGACGACTCATCAGCCTCATGGCTTTTTGAAACACATTCATTGGTTCAGTCACAGCCATTCAAGAAACCAAGAACAAAAACCTCCTGACAACACATTCTAAATCCTGATCTTTAATATTCCAGACGTGGTGCTGTGCATTTTCAAATCTGCTGTGATGTTCGTGGGATTAGTGTCCGTGGTTGTGTGCTTTATAAGGTAAGTCCACTTGAAATCGTACATATTCACTGTGTTGAAAATTCACAACTTTCTCTGTTGCATTCAGATAGATGTCATTTGGCAGCAGGTGGAGGGGGTGCATCTTGTTCTAGGATGCTTACAAGCAGACTGAGGTCATGGGGAACTGAACCCCAGGGGCGCAATTGAGCGTTGACAGTGTAATGAGTGTAATGACGGTTGCCAACTACTCTGTAAGTCCCAGTTACGTACACTTATTATGCACTCATGTCCAATAAATCTGAAAACATTAATGGCGAGATAAATGCATCTTATTGGCAAAAAATATATGAACAACATTTTTATTCAAATGAGGGCTATTTAAAGAAAACTATGAAGAGATTCAGCAGGATAACCAGTGCTGCCAGGTGCTCATCACTTTGTGTAGCTTCAGTGCTGGAGCTTCTGCTCTAAAAAGGTTTATCACACATCATTTGTGTGTGGGACATGTTATATTATTAACGATATCCAGTGGATTATTATCTATGTAGCAGCGAATCAGAAATAGACAGAGATTCAAATTACTGCATTTAGCTCAGTCCACCCCTGGTGCTCATTATTTTTCCGGTTGTAATCCGGTCAACGGGAGTGGGACAGCGCTCCCTCTATGGTAGCTCTGCCAGAACCTTTCAACTGGTTTCCAAACCCTCTGACCAATATACCATCCTACTCCCTCTGATATACAGTTTGCTCTACTGTTTGTTATTTGATTTCAGAACTCGGAAAGTGAGTGAGGAGACGCGGTCCTTTAACGCTGCCACTGTGAAGCGAGCCCCCCCAGACGAGGAGGAGTCCCAGGTAACGTGGATACAAGCTCCACACTGACCTCTGGGATATTTGTGGAGCTCTGTTGTGTTTGAAGACCCATTCTGTGTCTCAGGTCGTCTTCGGAGGTGAGGAGGACATCTACGTTAACAGCGGGATGCAGATGAACCTGGTTGGGCCGAGAGAGGAGCCGGTTGGACCGAGAGAGGAGGCTGTTCTGAGAGCCGGTTCCCCAGTCTCAACGCACCGTGATGCAGCCTCCTCCCAGCTGACTGAAGATACTCAGTAAACCGTTCATGATGACCAAGTATTTCCTCAGAATAGATATTTTAAAAGTTAGAATATCGCGTTATAGTCTCACTGTAGATCACAAGACTGGTTGCTGCTCCATGTTCTGCTCTCTGTTTTCCCTTCCTTAATTTAGTCTCTTTCTTAATGGTTAGTTACCGTTTAATATATAAAGGTCATATCCTACTGTGTTTATTCTTCTGCCAATATCAGGCTCCAATCCCAGCTGACTCCAAATAAGGGAACAGCCTACTTGTGATTATATGGCCCTGGTAAACCCAGTGAACAACTAGTGTCCCTGATAACACAAGCATCACTGGTGACCCCTGGTAACCAGTAGTGTCTGTGGTAACAGCTCACGGCCCTGCTAAACACTAGTGACTAGAGTCTGTGGTAACCACTTCTGCCCAAGTTAACTCCTTGTAACCACTTGTGTCCCTGGTAACCCCTGGTAACAACGTTTGACCCTGGTAGGACTTAGTACCAACTTGTGAACCTGGTATGCACTAGTTCCCTGGTCGCCCCTGGTAATCACCTGTGTCCATGGTGACCACAAGCATCGCTGCTAAGGTGGTAACCATCAGTGTCAGTATTGGCCCGCCCTATACGCTCAATATGCTCTCTCTATGATAGCTCTGCCAGAACCTTTCAACTGGTTTCCAAACCCCCTGACCAATAGACCATCCCACCCCCTCTGATATACAGTTTGCTCTACTGTGTATTCTTTTGATTTCAGAACTTGGAAGATGGGTGAGGAAACGCGGTCCTTTTATACTGCCAATGTGAAGCAAGCCCCCCCAGACGAGGAGGAGTCCCAGGTAACGTGGATACAAGCTCCACACTGACCTTTGGGATATTTGTTGAGCGCTGTTGTGTTTGAAAACCCATTCTGTGTCTCAGGTCGTCTTCGGAGGTGAGGAGGACATCTACGTTAACAGCGGGATGCAGATGAACCCGGTTGGGCCAAGAGAGGAGCCGGTTGGACCGAGAGAGGAGGCTGTTCTGAGAGCCGGTTCCCCAGTCTCAACGCACCGTGATGCAGCCTCCTCCCAGCTGACTGAAGATACTCAGTAAACCGTTCATGATGACCAAGTATTTCCTCAGAATAGATATTTTAAAAGTTAGAATATCGCGTTATAGTCTCACTGTAGATCACAAGACTGGTTGCTGCTCCATGTTCTGCTCTCTGTTTTCCCTTCCTTAATTTTATCTTTCTTAATGGTTAGTTACCGTTTGATATATGAAGGTCATATCCTACTGTGTTTATTCTTCTGCCAATATCAGGCTCCAATCCCAGCTGACTCCAAATAAGGAAACAGCCTACTTGTGATTATATGGCCCTGGTAAACCCAGAGAACAACTAGTGTCCCTGATAACACAAGCATCACTGGTGACCCCTGGTAACCAGTCGTGTCTCTGGTAACAGCTCACGGCCCTGCTAAACCCTAGTGACTAGAGTCTGTGGTAACCACTTCTGCCCAAGTTAACTCCTTGTAACCACTTATGTCCCTGGTAACCCCTGGTAACAACGTTTGACCCTGGTAGGACTTAGTACCAACTTGTGAACCTGGTATGCACTAGTTCCCTGGTCGCCCCTGGTAATCACCTGTGTCCATGGTGACCACAAGCATCGCTGCTAAGGTGGTAACCATCAGTGTCAGTATTGGCCCGCCCTATACGCTCAATATGCTCTCTCTATGATAGCTCTGCCAGAACCTTTCAACTGGTTTCCAAACCCCCTGACCAATAGACCATCCCACCCCCTCTGATATACAGTTTGCTCTACTGTGTATTCTTTTGATTTCAGAACTTGGAAGATGGGTGAGGAAACGCGGTCCTTTTATACTGCCAATGTGAAGCGAGCCCCCCCAGACGAGGAGGAGTCCCAGGTAACGTGGATACAAGCTCCACACTGACCTCTGGGATATTTGTTGAGCGCTGTTGTGTTTGAAAACCCATTCTGTGTCTCAGGTCGTCTTTGGAAGTGAGGAGGACGTCTACGTTAACAGTGGGATGCAGATGAACCCGGTTGGGCCAAGAGAGGAGCCGGTTGGACCGAGAGAGGAGGCTGTTCTGAGAGCCGGTTCCCCAGTCTCAACGCACCGTGATGCAGCCTCCTCCCAGCTGACTGAAGATACTCAGTAAACCGTTCATGATGACCAAGTATTTCCTCAGAATAGATATTTTAAAAGTTAGAATATCGCGTTATAGTCTCACTGTAGATCACAAGACTGGTTGCTGCTCCATGTTCTGCTCTCTGTTTTCCCTTCCTTAATTTTATCTTTCTTAATGGTTAGTTACCGTTTGATATATGAAGGTCATATCCTACTGTGTTTATTCTTCTGCCAATATCAGGCTCCAATCCCAGCTGACTCCAAATATGGGAACAGCCTACTTGTGATTATATGGCTCTGGTAAATCCAGAGAACAACTAGTGTCCCTGATAACACAAGCATCACTGGTGACCCCTGGTAACCAGTAGTGTCTGTGGTAACAGCTCACGGCCCTGCTAAACACTAGTGACTAGAGTCTGTGGTAACCACTTCTGCCCAAGTTAACTCCTTGTAACCACTTGTGTCCCTGGTAACCCCTGGTAACAACGTTTGACCCTGGTAGGACTTAGTACCAACTTGTGAACCTGGTATGCACTAGTTCCCTGGTCGCCCCTGGTAATCACCTGTGTCCATGGTGACCATAAGCATCGCTGCTAAGGTGGTAACCATCAGTGTCAGTATTGGCCCGCCCTATACGCTCAATATGCTCTCTCTATGATAGCTCTGCCAGAACCTTTCAACTGGTTTCCAAACCCCCTGACCAATAGACCATCCCACCCCCTCTGATATACAGTTTGCTCTACTGTGTATTCTTTTGATTTCAGAACTTGGAAGATGGGTGAGGAAACGCGGTCCTTTTATACTGCCAATGTGAAGCGAGCCCCCCCAGACGAGGAGGAGTCCCAGGTAACGTGGATACAAGCTCCACACTGACCTTTGGGATATTTGTTGAGCGCTGTTGTTTTTGAAAACCCATTCTGTGTCTCAGGTCGTCTTTGGAGGTGAGGAGGACGTCTACGTTAACAGTGGGATGCAGATGAACCCGGTTGGGCCAAGAGAGGAGCCGGTTGGACCGAGAGAGGAGGCTGTTCTGAGAGACGGTTCCCCAGTCTCAACGCACCGTGATGCAGCCTCCTCCCACCGGATAGACCCTGCAGGCTCCCACCCAGGACGACCGGTCTCTAGGGAGCTCACTGAAGATACTCAGTAAACAGCTTATGATGACCAAGTATTTCCTCAGAATAGATATTTTAAAAGTTAGAATATCGCGTTATAGTCTCACTGTAGATCATAAGACTGGTTGCTGCTCCATATTCTGCTCTCTGTTGTCCCTTCCTTAATTTTATCTTTCTTAATGATTAGTTACCGTTTGATATATGAAGGTCATATCCTACTGTGTTTATTCTTCTGCCAATATCAGGCTCCAAACCCAGCTGACTCCAAATAAGGGAACAGCCTACTTGTGATTATATGGCCCTGGTAAACCCAGAGAACAACTAGTGTCCCTGATAACACAAGCATCCCTGGTGACCCCTGGTAACCAGTAGTGTCTGTGGTAACAGCTCACGGCCCTGCTAAACACTAGTGACTAGAGTCTGTGGTAACCCCTTCTGCCCAAATTAAATCCTTGTAACCACTTGTGTCCCTGGTAACCCCTGGTAACAACGTTTGACCCTGGTAGGACTTTGTACCAACTTGTGAACCTGGTATGCACTAGTTCCCTGGTCGCCCCTGGTAATCACCTCTGTCCATGGTGACCACTAGCATCGCTGCTAAGGTGGTAACCATCAGTGTCAGTATTGGCCCGCCCTATACGCTCAATATGCACTCTCTATGATAGCTCTGCCAGAACCTTTCAACTGGTTTCCAAACCCCCTGACCAATAGACCATCCTACCCCCTCTGATATACAGTTTTCTCTACTGTGTATTCTTTTGATTTCAGAACCCGGAATGTGGCTGAGGAAGCACGGTCCTTTAACGCTGCCACTGTGAAGCAAGCCCCCCCAGACGAGGAGGAGTCCCAGGTAACGTGGATACAAGCTCCACACTGACCTCTGGGATATTTGTGGAGCTCTGTTGTGTTTGAAGACCCATTCTGTGTCTCAGGTCCTCTTCGGAGGTGAGGAGGACATCTACGTTAACAGCGGGATGCAGATGAACCCGGTTGGGCCGAGAGAGGAGCCGGTTAGACCGAGAGAGGAGGCTGTCCTGAGAGCCGGTTCCCCAGTCTCAACGCACCGTGATGCAGCCTCCTCCGGCCGGATAGGCCCTGCAGGCTCCCACCCAGGACGACCGGTCACTAGGGAGCTCACTGAAGATACTCAGTAAACCGTTCATGATGACCAAGTATTTCCTCAGAATAGATATTTTAAAAGTTAGAATATCGCGTTATAGTCTCACTGTAGATCACAAGACTGGTTGCTGCTCCATGTTCTGCTCTCTGTTTTCCCTTCCTTAATTTTGTCTCTTTCTTAGTGGTTAGTTACCGTTTGATATATGAAGGTCATATCCTACTGTGTTTATTCTTCTGCCAATAACAGGCTCCAATCCCAGCTGACTCCAAATAAGGGACCAGCCTACTTGTGATTATAGGGCCCTGGTAAACCCAGAGAACAACTAGTGTCCCTGATAACACAAGCATCCCTGGTGACCCCTGGTAACCAGTAACCAGTAGTGTCTCTGGTAACAGCTCACGGCCCTGCTAAACACTAGTGACTAGAGTCTGTGGTAACCACTTCTGCCCAAGTTAACTCCTTGTAACCACTTGTGTCCCTGGTAACCCCTGGTAACAACGTTTGACTCTGGTAGGACTTAGTACCAACTTGTGAACCTGGTATGCACTAGTTCCCTGGTCGCCCCTGGTAACCACCTGTGTCCATGATGACCACTAGCATCGCTGCTAAGGTGGTAACCATCAGTGTCAGTATTAGCCCGCCCTATACGCTCAATATGCACTCTCTATGATAGCTCTGCCAGAACCTTTCAACTGTTTTCCAAACCCCCTGACCAATAGACCATCCCACCCCCTCTGATATACAGTTTGCTCTACTGTGTATTCTTTTGATTTCAGAACCCGGAAAGTGGCTGAGGAAGCACGGTCCTTTAACGCTGCCACTGTGAAGCAAGCCCCCCCAGACGAGGAGGAGTCCCAGGTAACGTGGATACAAGCTCCACACTGACCTCGGGGATATTTGTGGAGCTCTGTTGTTTTTGAAGACCCATTCTGTGTCTCAGGTCGTCTTCGGAGGTGAGGAGGACATCTACATTAACAGCGGGATGCAGATGAACCCGGTTGGGCCGAGAGAGGAGCCTGTTGGACCGAGAGAGGAGGCTGTTCTGAGAGCCGGTTCCCCAGTCTCAACGCACCGTGATGCAGCCTCCTCCCGCCTGATAGGCCCTGCAGGCTCCCACCCAGGACGACCGGTCTCTAGGGAGCTCACTGAAGATACTCAGTAAACATTTTATGATGACCAAGTACTTCCTCGAGGTAGATATTTTAAAAAGTTAGTATAAAGCTTTTTTTTAATAAGTTCATAACCATCTGTGTCAGTGGCAGCCTGCCCTATATGAATATGCATGTTGTGTGGACCAGTCAAGCCAGTTCACAAAAGTTAATTAATTCTCTAATTCAAGATCCATTCGGAGGGGTTATGTTGCCCTCTGGTGGTGATTTGCATTCACAGCCCAGGTAGAGAAGGCTTGTAGTTGTCCAGAGTGAATTTTAACGCAATATACATTTTCATACATTGTGTGCAACATGACAGCAAATCTATTGAAATTATAAATGTATTAAATGTAATTCTAGCTTTTTTGCCAAATAAACATTTGGCAAGTTTCTACAAGGTTTTATAGCATTGTCTAATGTTAATTAAATGTGTAGCCATCTCTTTTAAACAATTGCAGTCTTCATTTTTTTTTTTAACGTCACAGTTCTCAGCTCAAGGCAAGGAGCGGACCCAAAGAAAGACTTGCCTAGGGCCCCCTACTGCCTAGAGCCAACACTGACCAGTGTACCTGATACCCCACTAGTGTCCCTGGTAACATCTAGCGTCCTAGGCAACAACTAGCATACCTTGGGGCCCATGGTAACAGCAGTCTTCCTAGTCAGTATTAAACAAGAGCAGTGTTTAAAGTATTGATCGAGTACATTATTAACAGTATTAAGAGCAGCATCAATAGTATGAACACTGAACACTTTACAGTAACAGAACAGTATTATCAGTATTCAAGGGTTTCACAACATTCATAGTACTGCAAAAGCAATGGATTTCATCAGTCTCAAGCACTATTGTGTAACCTAATTCGGCGATAGATTTTCAAGATTGCCAACGCAAATGTGTTATATGTAACACACCTACTGAACTACATCCTACATTGACCATGATAAGTCATCAGAGATTAAGGCCACTGTGGCAGTGTGTGTGTGTGATGGCTGGTTTAAGCAGCCTCAGCTGGCGGAGTCTGATTGGACTCTGGTGCTGGCTGAGGCTGCACACCTGTTGCACATTGAGTAATCAGTGTGCACAGGTTAAACCAGCCGTCTGCACTCGCACTCGGGGCGATCAACTGGATGGCAGCAGAGCACCCTTGCTATGTTCATTATGACAGTTGTGCAATAAACCATATTTTTAAAACGAACTCCGTGAATCCTTTTTCTAGAGGAGCCCAAAACAAGTCGCCTAGGTGGGGTGGGGCAGCCTCCTAGGTGACATGGACCTTTGCTATAGGCAGTATTAACAGAGCAGTATCAACAGTATTAACAGAGCAGTATTAACAGTGATCAGTATCAACAGTATTAACAGTATTAACAGAGCAGTATTAACAGTACTAACAGTTGTGCCGACCCTGCGGCTCGAGGAGACTGGGGGCGGGTCCCCTGCTCATGTGTTGGAGGTCGTGGGAGGAGCCAGTGGCTCATTACGGAGAGGTGGAAGCACCTGTGTCATGTGATCTCAGAAGCTGCAATTTTGAATGGCGCAGTCTTCAAGCCCTCGACCCCAGTGCACTCGCTTTCCGTTGTGCAGGCTGCTCAACTTCCCGTTTTTTGTTCCATTACCCTGCTTTGTCGACTCTACACCACTACATAACATATATCCATCATCCACTTACTGTGTTACTGATGCTGCTGATCTACACATGTCATTACTTCAATTTAGTGGTCGTCCTTCATTCAATTATGTTAAGTTTACTCTTTCAATCATCACCCTCCAATAGTTTATTACGGCCTAGAGCCGGGTCTAAACACAGTATAAACAGAACAGTATCAACAGTATTAACAGAACAGTATCAACAGTGAGAAGAATTAACAGAGAACTGTATCAACGAGATTAAAAGAACAGTATCAACAGTGTTAACAGAGAAAGGTATCATCAGAGAACCGCATGAACGGTGCTAACATTATTAACAAAATGAATAGAAGACAGTATTACCAGTGAACAGTATTAATATTGGTTGATTATGGTTTTGTTGAACCTTTAATCTCTAACTATATATTCTTCCTGTATGTTGGCTCAGCTCTATGTTATGACTCTGCTCATGTACATTTTAATAAGTTCCTCATTCACTCACCTCACCAAGGCGTAGAGAGAAAGATGAGGTGAAGCTTTTACTCTTCGGGAACTTCATATCAAGTCCTTCACCTCTTTCATGTAAGTCAACTCTATGTCTGGTTGATAGAACAAAGGAACATAATTACTGTTTACATGGATTGATATATATTATTTTTAGTTTTATTCAAGCAATACCTGTTTTAGTTAATGTAAGGGTGTTATCTTTTGTTTTCCTGTTTATATCTCTGTCTAAACTTCTCAAGAGTTGAACATGTCCAAATGTTATCTTTAAAGGTAACACATCACATATGCATGGTTATTATCATTGTTCTTCTTTGAATATTGGTATTATATGATGGAAAATTAGTTTAATTAGTCTTGGTAAAAGTGGTAGATTTACTGGTATTTTGAAATAGACATTTCTATAGCATTTAACAATGTCTTACTATTATTAGTGTAGTACTGAATACCTTAAGGGTAGTACGATATTACGTGTAGTACAGAAGTTAATGAAATCTTTGTATTTCTCCTGATGAAGTTCTGGAGAACATGACTGGATCCTGGAGAGTATTTCTGCTCTGTAGTCTCCTGCAAGGTAAACATCTCAACCCTCCCTGTTGATACCTGAAGTGTAGCACTGAAGTTATCACTGTCTTTGTTTTTAACCTCTATATTACTCTCATAATACTAGTACCCTCTGTAGTACTCTTTTAATACCTGTAGTACCCTCTGTAGTACTCTCTTAATACTTGTAGTGCCCTCTGTAGTACTCTTTGAATACCTGTAGTACTCTTTTAATACCTGTAGTACCCTCTGTAGTCCTCTGTTAATTAATACCTGGAGCATTCACTGTTATCCTCTGTTAATACCTGTAGTAGTCTCTGTGATCCTCTGTCAATACCAGTAGTACTCTGCTAATACTTCTTAATTACTCAGTGTTTACTATAAAACTTAAGATTTTGAAGCTAATTTGAAGAATGCCATCCAAATCAAACATAATGATAATAAAAATAATAATAATAACTAATAACCTAGTAAATAATATTACTAACTAATAATAATTTATTGATTCAGATAAATGATCTTGTTTTGTAGCAAGTTCAATGTTGCATTCAAATGTTTTGTTACAGTTTGTGCATCGATTGAGCCTTTGGATTTGTCAACCTCTTGTTTTAAAGGTGCTGGGTGCAACGCTGCAGAATTTAAGGTCCTAGTGCCAGCAAGTGTGACGACACTCAGTGGATCCTGTGTTACCGTTCCTTGTAACTTCACCTTGAGGGACAAGTATGAAGACATGCTAAAACCTGGATGTGGAAAATCGTGGTATAAAATTAAGGATCAACCTATAAGTTCTACAACAATCAGGGGGAACCTTACAGCGTACAACTGTACTACAACATTCGATAACGTGCATGAAGACAATGTTCAATATTATTTAAGAATTCAATGTGATGGTAGTGATTTAAAATATAATTTTGATGAAAACCCAGTGACCATCAGGATCAAGGGTAAGTGCAATGTGTGTCCGTCTGAAACAAACATCTCTCACAAGTCCTATTGGTCTCACTTTGGTTCAAATTATGCTTGGGTCTTCATAGTAACCGCTCTAAATTGGTTTGGTACCCAGGGCTCCCTGATGCACCTCGTTTGACCCCCCCCAAAGAGCCGGTGGTGGAGGGGACTCCCGTGGAGCTGGGGTGCTCTGCCCCGTCCTACTGTGACACCCACCCCCCCACTGTGACGTGGACCCCCGCCCTGGGGGTCAGCACCCAGCTCCAGCAGAACGATACCGTGACCTCCACTCTGACCTTCAACGCCTCCCACCTCCACCATGGAAACAATGTCTCCTGCACTGCAGCCTACTACATACCATCTGGGAACAAAACTGTGACGTCTACAAGATACCAACTCAGTATCTTATGTGAGTCAAAGTACTACCTTTTCAATGAAGAGTACATTTTATTATTTGTTTACTTTTTTATATTAATCTTCTTCGTAAATATACCTTTTTTCCATGATCTTAGAAGACAAAGCAGTGGGTTGATAAACAACAACTTTGGATGCTTCTCCTGTTTTTAAATTCATTTACTTCATTTTATTGTATTCAGAACAGTTTTGTTAAATTCACAACATCTGACCAACATGACACCGGAGCTGAGGGCTAGGCTCTGATTGGTGGGTTCTCTCTCAGATGCCCCCAGGAACACCTCTGCTGTCGGCAGCCCGTGTCTTCCAGCCAGAGAGGGAGGCTGCCTCAACCTGACCTGCACCAGTCATGCTAACCCTGCTGTCAGCGAGGTCTCATGGTACCGAATATACGGAGAACACAAGATCGGGAGTGGGTCTTCTCTGTCCATCCAGCTGTGGAACGCCAATAACGTTTTCTTCTGTGAGGTCCGGAATGACTTTGGCACAGAAAAGTCTGATGTCTTCAAGATTGACATTCAAAGTAAGTTGATTCAAAACAGGAAACCACCCTGATCTTGGTGATGTACCTAAATGTTTCCTTGATCTAAGACCGAAGACAAAGCATTGTGTTGATCAATAAGTCCAAGTAAGATTGACTCATAACCATTGAGCAATTGTAAGGTTATTTTATTCAAACCTGAATACGTTTCTTATCTATTCATTTCAGTTTTTGCTCTGCTTTTCTGTTCACTCTGACTGCTTATTGTAAGCTCGACATTCAAAGTTAGATTGACTCAAAACCAGGAACAACCCTGAGTTTGGTGATGTAGTGATAACAATGTTTTTTGTTAAACAGGAAGAAAGATGACTTCTCCAAATTCTCTCTTCTTGTTGTCTTCCCCCTTCCCTGTATTCACAGCTCCTCCCAGGATCCTGCCCTCTTCAGGCTGCAGCAGAATTGCAGCCTGGGTGCGATGTTCCTGCTACAGCGTGGGCAGACCATCACCGTCTCTGGAGTGGAGGTTGGATGGGAAACTGGTGTTGGGTTCTGAAGACGTGTCTGTTAGCCAGGTCAACTTGGAGAACGCCACGTTGAGGAGCTCCCTCACAATGACGGCTCCTGCTGGTCTGACAGCCTTGACCTGCCACAGCTCCAACGCTGCCGGGAACACCAGCCTGGAGCTTCCTGTCCCCCACCTGGATACACAGCAATACCTGACAGGTCTGTCCTCAGGGAGATAATGCACAACCAATGCATATTTATCAATGTGCAACCAGCTGTGAGTCTGAAGAGCCTCGGGGTCTTTAAAAATGTATTGACCTGTCCAATCACAGACAATCACAAAACCATGAAAAAATCCTCCTGATAACACATTCTAAATCCTGATCTTTAATATTCCAGACGTGGTGCTGTGCATTGTCAAATCTGCTGTGATGTTCGTGGGCTTAGTTTGTGTGGTCGTCTGTATTATAAGGTAAGTCCACTTGAAGTTGTACACATTTACTGTGTTTAGAATTTCACAACTTTCTCTGTTGAATTCAGATAGATGTCATTTAGTAGCAGATGCCTACAAGCAGACTGAGGACATGGGGAACTGAACCCCAGGGGCGCAGTTGAGCGTTGACAGTGTAGAGTGCAATGACGGTTTCCAACTACCCCTCAAGTACAAGTTACGTACACTTATTATGCCCTGTTGTTCAATAAATCTGAAAACGATTAAGGCAAGATATATGCATCTCATTTGCAAAATATATTGAAATATTGTTTTTATCCAATGAGGGCTATTTAGAGAAAACTATGAAGAGATTCAGCAGGGTTAACAGTGCTGCCAGGTGCTCGTCATGTCGCGTAGCTTCAGTGCTGGAGCTTCTGCTCAATAAAGGATTATCACACATCAGTTGTGTGGGACAAATCAAATTATTTACAATAACCCATGGATTATTATCTACGTAGCAGCGAATCAGAAATAGACAGAGATTCAAATTGTTCTGTATTTAGCTCAGTCCACCCCATGCTTCATACACTGTCTAGTCTGTCCACCTGGTGCGCATTATTTTTCCGGTTGTATTCCGGTCAACGGGAGTGGGACAGCGCTCTCTCTATGATAGCTCTGCCAGAACCTTTCAACTGGTTACCAAACCCCCTGACCAATAGACCATCCCACCCCCTCTGATATACAGTTTGCTCTCCTGTGTATTCTTTTGATTTCAGAACTCGGAAAGTGGGTGAGGAGACGCGGTCCTTTAACGCTGCCACTGTGAAGCGAGCCCCCCCAGACGAGGAGGAGTCCCAGGTAACGTGGATACAAGCTCCACACTGACCTCTGGGATATTTGTGGAGCTCTGTTGTGTTTGAAGAACCATTCTGTGTCTCAGGTCGTCATCAGAAGTGAGGAGGACGTCTACGTTAACAGCGGGATGCAGATGAACCCGGTTGGGCCGAGAGAGGAGCCTGTTGGACCGAGAGAGGAGGCTGTTCTGAGAGCCGGTTCCCCAGTCTCAACGCACCGTGATGCAGCCTCCTTCCACCGGATAGGCCCTGCAGGCTCCCACACAGGACGACCGGTCTCTAGGGAGCTCACTGAAGATACTGAGTAAACAGTTTATGATGAGCAAGTACTTCCTTGAGGTAGATATTTTAAAAAGTTAGTATGTAGCTTTTTTTTAATAAGTTCATAACCATCTGTGTCAGTGGCAGCCTACCCCATACGCTGAATATGCAGTTGTGTTGACCAGCTATGCCAGTTCACAAAAGTTAATTAATTCTCTAATTCAAGATCCATTCGGAGGGGTTATGTTGCCCTCTGGTGGTGATTTGCATTCACAGCCCAGGTAGAGAAGGCTTGTAGTTGTCCAGAGTGAATTTTAACGCAATATATACTGTTTCATACATTGTGTGCAACATGACAGCAAATCTATTGCAATTAATAAATGTATTAAATGTAATTCCAGCCTTTTTGCCAAATAAACATTGGTCAAGTTTCTACAAGGTTTTATAGCAATGTCTAATGTTAATTAAATGTGTTGCCATCTCTTTTAAACAAATGCAGTCTTCTGTTTTTTTTTTAAAGTCACAGTTCTCAGCTCAAGGCAAGGTGAGGAGTGGCCCCAAAGAGGGTCTTGCCTAGGGCCAACACTGACCAGTACACCTGATATCCCACTAGTGTCCCTGGTAACATCTAGCGTCCTATAGGCAACAACTAGCTTACCTTGGGGCCCATGGTAACAACCAGTCTTCCTGGTCAGTATTAAACAAGAGCAGTGTTTAAAGTATCAAGAGAGAACAATATAAACAGTGTTATCAGATGACCGTATCAACGGTAAACCTTTCCAGAAGGGAACAGTATAAAGAGATAGCAATATTAAAAGTATTCGTATTGACAGAGTACATTATTAACAGTATTAAGAGCACACAGCAAAAATCACAGTGTATATTGTACTCTATGGGTGTACATTTAACACCCATTTCGGGGTATATATAGGTCCAAGAGTTCAGTGTTCACTGAACACTGTAAGAAGAGCAAAATATGTACTCCAAATTTAGAGTTACATTTGAACACTTTGAGAGTGCAAATGTACTCTATTAGTGGTACTTTCGGGCACTCATTCAGTGCTTCCTTACACCGGCAGTGTAAACCTAGAACCCCAGAGAGAAAAAATATGTACTCCAAGTCAGTGCTTTGTAGCACTTCGCAGAGCTGATTATTTAATACTTCTAGAGTGAGAATGTACTCTGACTGGTGTACAACCAACCCCTTTGAGGTGAATTATCAACACTTCATGAATGAATAGTCTACACATTAGATTCTTGAAAACATATTTTTATTGATGCTGCTGTTGTTGTTACAGTGCATACATATACTGTATAATATTGTTAACATTATAGTTAAACTTTAATTATTTTACATCAAGAACCATATTTAGTGGTACATTTATATGATGTAACCAACAACTTGAAAATAAATAAATAAATGTGTCCCTGTCAACCAATTAAAGCGGAATTCCGATGTAAAACGGATTTGGGGTATGTTTTGTATGATAACGAGTTGAAACGTTTGTTTTGGAGCACAAAAAACGCATATAGACGCTTTCTTCAGTTGGCTGTTTTTGGCCGATTATATCAAAACGCTATAAACTTGGAACAATGGGGGCAGTGGTTATGGTAAAAACTAAATCGCTATTTTAAACCATTTAAAAGGCTAGAAGTAGCCCGACACTTCTTTGGTAGTACAATAAGGGTATTAACATATAAAACGAGGCATTGAGAACTTTGTAAGTGTACAGATTGTTTATTAAAAAGTATATTTTATACACACAATACCATCAGTAGATCACCCGTCGACGCCATTTTGTTTTCAAGACTCGATAAGTAGATTGGCGAACACAGAGATTGTGACATCCATCAGCAACACACAAGCTCTGTGTTCACCAATCTACTTATCGAGTCTTAAAAACAATAATACACTCAGGGAGTCCATCATCCTAAAATGAACACTTAAATTACTCTACACCAGCATTATACTTAGAGACAACACCCAAGAGTGTTTCTGGTACACCCTAAAAAATGTACTTATGCCGCTTTTCCACTGCATGGTACCAGCTCGACTCGACTCGACTCGACTCAGCTCGCTTTTTTGGCGTTTCCACCGCGAAAACATGGTATCTGGTACCTGAAGTGGCTGCTTTTTTTAGTACCGCCTCGCTCTAGGTTCCAAGCGAGCTGAGCCGATGCTAAAAGGTGACGTCGGCAGACGGCCGGCCACTGATTGGCCAGAGAGTGTGACGAAGTCACGAGAGCGACATGGCAACCATGCTGGTAACAGCCATAGCAGCGCCGCAGCCAACATATTCCACTTCTTCAACATGCCAGCTAATAATACGAACACGAATACCATCGCATCGATGTCCTCCATTGTTGTTATGTGGGTTCTGTCCATGTGTGGGTTGCGTAGGTGTTGTTTGCGTCGCGTACAAAAAAAATACGTCACGGCCCTTCCGCGCAGCCGACCCCGCCCACGTCCAGGAGGTACTATTTGCGGTGGAAAACGACCCGTGCTGCTACCGTGTCGAGTCGAGTCGAGTCGAGTCGAGCTACATGTGCGGTGGAAAAGCGGCATAAGTGCCTATTCAACACCAAAGTGTATCAAATCTACTCTGGTCATGAATACTCTGGGATTTTAACACTTTGGCATTTGCTGTGCAGCATCAATAGTATGAACACTGAACACTTTACAGTAACAGAACAGTATTATCAGTATTCAATGGAAATCCTGATTTATTTATTTCACAACATTCATAGTACTGCAAAAGCAATGGATTTCATCAGTCTCAAGCACTACTGTGTAACCTAATTCGGCGATAGATTATAAAGATTGCCACCGCAAATGTGTTATGTAACACATTTAGGGCGGCAGTAGCTCAGGTGGTAGAGCGGACTGGCTGTCGCCTTGCATGGTTGACTCCGCCGTCGGTGTGCGAATGTGTGCGTGAATGGTGAATGTGAGGCAATATTGTAAAGTGCTTCGGGTGGCCAATGGCTAGAAAAAGCGCTATATAAATGCAGTCCATTTACATTCAACACATCTACTGAGCTACATCCTACATTGACCATGATAAGTCATCAGAGATTAAGGCCACTGTGGCAGTGTGTGTGTGTGTGTGATGGCTGGTTTAAGCAGCCTCAGCTGGCGGAGTCTGATTGGACTCTGGTGCTGGGTGAGGCTGCACACCTGTTGCACATTGAGTAATCAGTGAGCACAGGTTAGACCAGCCATCTGCACTCGGCAGCGGAGCACCCTTGCCGTGTTCATTATCACACTGGTGCCATAAACCATATTTTTAAAATCAACTCTGTGCATCCTTTCTCTAGAGGAGCCCAAAATAAGTCGCCTAGGTGGGGTGGGGCAGCGTCCTAGGTGGGGTGTAACAGGGACCTTTGCTACAGGCAGTATAAACAGAGCAGGATCAACAGAAGTAACAGAGCAGTATCAACAGTATTAACAGAGCAGTATTAACAGAACAGTATCAACAGTATTAACAGAGCAGTATTAACAGAGCAGTATTAACAGAGCAGTATTAACAGAGCAGTATCAACAGAGCAGTATTAACAGAGCAGTATTAACAGAGCAGTATCAACAGTATTAACAGAGCAGTATCAACAGTATTAGCAGAGCAGCATTAACAGTATTAACAGAGCAGTATCAACAGTACTAACAGAGCAGTATCAACAGTATTAGCAGAGCAGTATCAACATTATTAGCAGAGCAGCATTAACAGTATTAACAGAGCAGCATCAACAGTACTAACAGTATTAACAGAGCAGTATTAACAGTATTAGCAGAGCAGTACTAACAGAGCAGTATTAACTGAGCAGTATTAACAGTATTAACAGAGCAGTATTAACAGTTTTAACAGTATTAACAGAGCAGCATTAACAGTATTAACAGAGCAGTATTAACAGTATCAACAGTATTAACAGAGCAGCATTAACAGTATTAACAGAGCAGTATTAACAGAGCAGTATTAACAGTATTAACAGAGCAGCATTAACAGAGCAGTATTAACAGAGCAGCATTAACAGTATTAACAGAGCAGTATTAACAGAGCAGTATTAACAGTACTAACAGAGCAGTATTAACAGAGCAGTTTTAACAGTACTAACAGTATTAACAGAGCAGTATTAACTGTATTAACAGAGCAGTATTAACAGAGCAGTATTAACAGTATTAACAGAGCAGTATTAACAGAGCAGTATTAACAGTACTAACAGAGCAGTATTAACAGTACTAACAGAGCAGTATTAACAGAGCAGTATTAACAGTACTAACAGAGCAGTATTAACAGTATTCACAGAGCAGTATTAACAGTATTAACAGAGCAGTATTAACAGTACTAACAGAGCAGTATTAACAGTATTAACAGAGCAGTATTAACAGTTTTAACAAAGCAGTATTAACAGAGCAGTAACAGAGCAGTATTAACAGCACTAACAGAGCAGTATCAACAGTACTAACATAGCAGTATTAACAGAGCAGTATTAACAGTATTAACAGTATTAACAGAGCAGTATCAACAGTATTAACAGAGCAGTATTAACAGTACTAACAGTTGTGCCGACCCTGCGGCTCGAGGAGACTGGGGGCGGGTCCCCTGCTCATGTGTTGGAGGTCGTGGGAGGAGCCAGTGGCTCATTACGGAGAGGTGGAAGCACCTGTGTCATGTGATCTCAGAAGCTGCCATTTTGAATGACGCAGTCTTCAAGCCCTCGACCCCAGTGCACTCGCTTTCCGTTGTGCAGGCTGCTCAACTTCCCGTTTTCTGTTCCATTACCCTGCTTTATCGACTCACCACCACTACATAACATATATCCATCATCCACTTACTGTGTTACTGATGCTGCTGATCTACACATGTCATTACTTCAATTTAGTGGTCGTCCTTCATTCAATTATGTTAAGTTTACTCTTTCAATCATCACCCTCTCCAATAGTTTGTTACGGCCTAGAGCCGGGTCTAAACACAGTATTAACAGAACTGTATCAACAGTATTAACAGAACAGTATCAACAGTTTCAACAGTGAGAAGAATTAACAGAGAACTGTATCAACGAGATTAACAGAGAACAGTATCAACAGTGTTAACAGAGGAAAGTATCATCAGAGAACCGCATGAACGGTGTTAACATTATTAACAAAATGAATACAAGTCAGTATCAACAGTCTTACCAGTGAACAGTATTAATATTGGTTGATTATGGTTTTGGTGAACCTTTAATCTCTAACTATATATTCTTCCTGTATGTTGGCTCAGCTCTATGTTATGACTCTGCTCATGTACATTTTAATAAGTTCCTCATTCACTCACCTCACCAAGGCGGGGAGAGAAAGATGAAGTAAAGCTTTTACTCTTCGGGAACTTCATATCAAGTCCTTCACCTCTATCACGTAAGTCAACTCTATGTCTGGTTGATAGAACAAAGGAACATAATTACTGTTTACATGGATTGATATATATATATATTTTTTGATATATATTAGTTTTATTCAAGCAATACCTGTTTTAGTTAATGTAAGGGTGTTTTCTTTTGTTTTCCTGTTTATATCACTGTCTAAACTTCTCAAGAGTTGAACATGTCCAAATGTTATCTTTAAAGGTAACACATCACATATGCAGGGTTATTATCATTGTTCTTCTTTGAATATTGGTATTATATGATGGAAAATTAGTTTAATTAGTCTTGGTAAAAGTGGTAGATTTACTGGTATTTTGAAATAGACATTTCTATAGCATTTAACAATGTCTTACTATTATTAGTGTAGTACTGAATACCTTAAGGGTAGTACGATATTAAGTGTAGTACAAAAGTTAATGAAATCTTTGTATTTCTCCTGATGAAGTTCTGGAGGAGAACATGACTGGATCCTGGAGAGTATTTCTGCTCTGTAGTCTCCTGCAAGGTAAACATCTCAACCCTCCCTGTTGATACCTGAAGTGGGTCCTATCTTAATACCTGTAGCACTGAAGTTATCACTGTCTTTGTTTTTAACCTCTATATTACTCTCATAATACTAGTACCCTCTGTAGTACTCTTTTAATACCTGTAGTACCCTCTGTAGTACTCTCTTAATACTTGTAGTGCCCTCTGTAGTACTCTTTGAATACCTATAGTACTCTCTTAATACCTGTAGTACCCTCTGTAGTCCTCTGTTAATTAATACCGGGTGCATTCACTGTTATCCTCTGTTAATACCTGTAGTAGTCTCTGTGATCCTCTGTCAATGCCAGTAGTACTCTGCTAATACTTCTTAATTTCTCAGTGTTTACTATAAAACGTAAGATTTTGAAACTAATTTGAAGAATAACTAATAACCTAGTAAATAATATTACTAACTAATAATAATTTATTGATTCAGATAAATTATCTTGTTTTGTAGCAAGTTCAATTTTGCATCCAAATGTTTTGTCACAGTTTGTGCATCGATTGAGCCTTTGGATTTGTCAACCTCTTGTTTTAAAGGTGCTGGGTGCAACGCTGCAGAATTTAAGGTCCTGAGCCCAGCAAGTGTGACGACACTCAATGGATCCTGTGTTACCGTTCCTTGTTCCTTCACCTTGGAGGACAAGTATAAAAGCATGCTTAAGCCTGGATGCAAAAAATATTGGTTTAAAATTAAGGATCAACCAATAAGTTCTACAACATTCAGGGGGAACCTTACAGCGTACAACTGTACTACAACATTCGATAACGTGCATGAAGACAATGTTCAATATTATTTAAGAATTCAATGTGATGGAAGTGATTTAAAATATAATTTTGTTGAAAACCCAGTGACCATCAGGATCAAGGGTAAGTGCAATGTGTGTCCGTCTGAAACAAACATCTCTCACAAGTCCTATTGGTCTCACTGTGGTTCAGATTATGCTTGGGTCTCCATAGTAACCGCTCTAAATTGGTTTGGTACCCAGGGCTCCCTGATGCACCTCGTTTGACCACCCCCAAGGAGCCGGTGGTGGAGGGGACTCCTGTGGAGCTGGGGTGCTCTGCCCCGTCCTACTGTGACACCCACCCCCCCACTGTGACGTGGACCCCCGCCCTGGGGCTCAGCACCCAGCTCCAGCAGAACGATACCGTGACCTCCACTCTGACCTTCAACGCCTCCCACCTCCACCATGGAAACAATGTCTCCTGCACTGCGGCCTACTACATACCATCTGGGAACAAAACTGTGACGTCTACGAGATACCAACTCAGTATCTCATGTGAGTCAATGTACTACCTTCTCAATGAAGAGTACATTTTATTATTTGTTTACTTTTTTATATTAATCTTCTTCGTAAATATACCTTTCTTTCCTTGATCTTAGAAGACAAAGCAGTGGGTTGACAACAACTTTTGATGCTTCTCGTGTTTTTCAATTCATTTACTTTATTTTATTGTATTCAGAACAGTTTTGCTAAATTCACAACATCTGATCAACATGACACCGGAGCTGAGGGCTCTGATTGGTGGGTTCTCTCTCAGATGCCCCCAGGAACACCTCTGCTGTCGGCAGCCCGTGTCTTCCAGCCAGAGAGGGAGGCTGCCTCAACCTGACCTGCACCAGTCATGCTAACCCTGCTGTCAGCGCGGTCTCATGGTACCGAATACACGGAGAACACATCCTTAAGATCGGGAGTGGATCTTCTCTGTCCATCCAGCTGGGGACCGCCAATAACGTTTTCTTCTGTGAGGTCCGGAATGACTTTGGCACAGAAAAGTCTAATGTCTACAAGATCGACATTCTAAGTAAGTTGATTCAAAACAGGAAGCCACCCTGAGCTTGACGATGTATCTAAAGGTTTCCTCGATCTAAGACAGAAGACAAAGCATTTTGTTGATCATTAAGTCAAAGTATGATTGACTCAAAACCATTGAGCAATTGTAAGGTTATTTTATTCAAACCTGAATACGTTTCTTATCTATTCATTTCAGTTTTTGCTCTGCTTTTCTGTTCAATCTGACTGCTTATTGTAAGGTCGACATTCAAAGTTAGATTGACTCAAAACCAGGAACAACCCTGAGTTTGATGATGTAGTGATAACAATGGTTTTTGTTAAACCGGAAGTAAGATGACTTCTCCAAATTCTCTCTCCTCATTGTCCTCCCTCTTCCCTGTATTCACAGCTCCTCCCAGGATCCTGCCCTCTTCAGGCTGCAGCAGAATTGCAGCCTGGGTGCGATGTTCCTGCTACAGCGTGGGCAGACCATCACCGTCTCTGGAGTGGCGGTTGGATGGGAAACTGGTGTTGGGTTCTGAAGACGTGTCTGTTAGCCAGGTCAACCTGGAGAACGCCACGTTGAGGAGCTCCCTCACAATGAGGGCCCCTGCTGGTCTGACAGCCTTGACCTGCCACAGCTCCAACGCTGCGGGGAACACCAGCCAGGAGCTTCCTGTCCCCCACCTGGATACACAGCCAACCCTGACAGGTCTGACCTCAGGGAGATAAAGGGACCCTATTGCATCACCAGCTGTGAGGCTAATCAGTCATTTCAAGGTCTTTAAAAATAGAGTCACTTCTGGACACTCCCATCACAAATAGGAGTGATGTAGTGTACAGATGATGTATGATAATAATTATAATAATTATGTTTATTTATATAGCACTTTTCAAAGTTACAAAGTAATTTACATGGTCATACAAACAAGAAAAAATACTAAAAGTAGGATTGATAAAGTAATAATGACAAGCAAGATGAATTAGGAGATATTTGAAAGAAGAAACAAAGCTCAAGTTTGTAGACGCTGTAATGAGAGGGACAGTAATACAACGAGTTAAAGTAGTCTAAGCAAGAAGAGATGAGAGCGTTGATAACAGTGTCTAGATTCTAACGGGATAAAAACAATCTAATTTTATAATTAATAATTAATAATAATAATAATAATTCATTATATTTATGTAGCGCTTTTCAATGACCCAAAGACGCTTACAGAAGGGGGGGACCTAACTCACCACCACCAGTGTGTAGCACCCACTTGGGTGATGCACGGCAGCCAATCTGCGCCAGAACGCTCACCACACACCAGCTTGAGGTGGAGAGTGAGGGAATTGATGAGTCAGCCAATTGTACAGGAGGATTATTAGGGGGCCAGATCGAATGAGCCTGGTTGGGCCAGGACACCGGGGAAACCCCTACTCTTTACGATAAGTGTCCTTGGATCTTTAATGACCTCAGTGAGTCAGGACCTCGGTTTTACGTCTCCTCCGAATAGATAATACGACACTGCAGAAACCCAATTCAAAGACTGATATTATCTTGTGGTTAAAGTTAGAAAAGATGACACCAACATTTCTGCAATGGGGTATGATGCAACAGGATACCGTGAGGAGAAGTGCTCTCTGGCCTGCCCCTATGGTAATGGCTTCCAATTGATCTGAGTTTAGCGGAAGAAAGTTTTAAATATACAACAACTTAAAACATTCTGTGTTGTACTTTGACCAGTTGTGTTTGCGTTTTATTGTAGTCAAACAAGAAATTGGGCTAGCAGTAGGGATGAGTCGGTCGCGACCGATTCGTTACAACGAACGAATCCCGAACGTGAACGACAAGAACTGGTTCCCCAAAACAAGAAGAACTGGTTCTTTGATTCTTTTTTTTAAACATAAACCAAAAATATGGTCACGTAAATAAAATATACAAACAAACAGAGCTTCGTCTCTCCGCGACTTATATTGATTGAGTCTACAACGTTCTCAAAGATTCAGCCAATGAGAGGTAGCAATGGTGTTGCAATGGCACCTGGGTAAACAAATGACAAGGCGGTATTATGTCCATGGGCGGTACCGTCGAATATGCGCGCTTTCTCTGTCTGACGCATCTTGGGTCATACCATTCGACGTGGGGCCACTCATATCCCCCCTACATTTTTGACCTCCATCTGTTTATTGGATAAACGCATTTCCCAATCCCAGGAGTCTTTGCTCCATTCTACGTCAATTTAAGAACAAACAAAGAAATTAAACTGCAGTTCGTATTTATTTATGACAGTGAAAGTTCTGTAATGCCTGAACAATGAAGAATTAAATGTAAAATAAAATAAAATCATAAATGTAAAACCATGAATGAAATATAGAGAGTAAGCAAGTGGTATAAATATTGGTGGGACGTTTGTTTTTACTATATAGTATGTCTTCTCGATTTTCACGGGGGTTAGAGCCTAGAAGCGGCTTAAATTATGCTCACGGCCGTCTCGCAGGGGGGCGGGCAGACACCATATGACGTAATCTGACGTAACGAACTAATCAAATATACGAATCGTTATAGTGAACTGAACTGAAAGAACTAGTTCCCGGAAAATAATCATTTTGCCCATCCCTAGCTGGCAGTAGTCTGCATATGAATAGAAACTGATGTTCTGATGAAGGATTTGACCTAGCGGTAAAATATATATGGAAAATATAAAAGGGCCAAGGACTGAGCCTTGAGGCATTCCATAATTAATGGAAGGTGGAGGATTTAAAGTAACCAATGGCCACGCAAAAGATAATAGATAATAGAAATAATAGAAAGGATAACATAAGGATAAAATAGAAAACAAATCTGAGGCTGCACCTGATAAGCCAACCCAATGCCTAAGACGTTCAGTAAAATCACATGGTATACTGTTTCAAAAGCAGCAGTAAGATATAAAAGCAAAAAAACACATGTTAGGCCGTGTAAGAAAAAATTGAGGGAGTGACTTGTGCATCATAGATCATGGTTCATGAAAATTAGGTAATAAACTAAATATAGGACGTGTAGATCAACTCCCAGGTCATCTCCCTGATGGAGTGCACCAATTCGTAGGTTGGTATTTGTTTTTTAATGGCTTTTGATGACTAATAAGCATAAGGGATTCTTAAAATGCAGTGATTGGTCAAATCACAAATTCCTGATGCCACCTTTTCACACTCAGACCAACTGCCCTGGATAGCTGCTACTGCAGTGCTAGCCGCGTGTCTGCTGTTTGCAACAGTGTGTGCCTTAAGGTACGTGGACTGCTAGTCATTGTTCGTACGAGTGTCCATTTCTTCACTGATTTCTTCACTGATTATTTAATTATTCTCATTATTGAATATCTAGTTTACAGTCACACCGAGTTCATCATCTGAATTGAAACCACTTTCCCTGTCTGGCAGTGGGATCAATTCAGCTAATCACGATGTCAATCAAAATGGTCAGCTTCTTCTTTTCCATCCTCTTCTTCTTCTTCCCAACTGTTAACATTCCAGAGCTTGGAAGATGGCCAACCAAACAAGACTTGGCAGTGATGCTCTAATCAACAAAGCTCCACCCAACCAAGGGAACTCCCAGGTAACCCTCCCCTAATTTATACCCAGGATACCCTATCTGAAAACAATCTGTAGCCGGCTGACCCTAACGCTATCTTTACCAAGGTAACCCTAACCTTATCTGTAAACAGGTTACCCTAACCCTATGGTTACCAAGGTAACCCTAACCTTATCTGTAAATGGGTTACCCTAACCCTATGTTTACCAAGGTAACCCTAACCTTATCTGTAAACAGGCTACCCTAAACCGACCCTATGTTTATCCACGTAACCCTAACCCTATCTCTGTCCCAAGGCCACCCTAAACTTAACCGTTTTTAACCCAGGAAACCAGGGTGTGAGTTACATGTGAGCCAGTAGGAGTTGAGCTCCCATAAGTCTGAGCTCCCATGAAATAAGTAAAATGTGTAAAAATGTGTGTGTGTGTGTGTGTGTGTGTGTGTGTGTGTGTGTGTGTGTGTGTGTGTGTGTGTGTGTGTGTGTGTGTGTGTGTGTGTGTGTGTGTGTGTGTGTGTGTGTGTGTGTGTGTGTGAGAGAGAGAGAGAGAGAGAGAGAGTGAGAGAGAGAGAGAAAATGTGAGATCCCTGAGGTTCTGGTGACATCCCAATCAGTAAATCCATATATATATATGATATATATATATATCTCACTCAGGTGTTCTTCAAAAGTGGGGAGGACATCTATGCTAACATTGATACACTGATGAACACAGTCGGACCGAGAGAGGAGCCTGTTGGAGCAGCAGGTTCCTCAGCCTTGACCAAACATGATTCAGAGGAAGCAGCAGACCCAGCAGCAGACAGGCAGGTGGCGGACTGTGATGTCCTGTACACAACAGTGAACTGGAAGGATAAAAAAAATAAAATAAAGGAGATCGGGCTAGAGGGATGAGTTAAGGGCTACATCGATGGGTAAAGGCTAGAGGGATGAGTTAAGGGCTACACTGATGGGTAAAGGCTAGATGGATGAGTTAAGGGCTACATCGATGGGTAAAGGCTAGAGGGATGAGTTAAGGGCTACATTGATGGGTAAAGGCTAGAGGGATGAGTTAAGGGCTACAGGGATGAGTTAATGCTAGAGGGATGGGCAAACAACTGAGTAAGGGGCTAGACCAGATGTCCAGTAAACCAGAGGTTAAAAATCCCACAGGTTGTGAATATGTTTTAATTTTATTTTATATGATAAGAAATATTATCGTTATTATATAGTTGGTTTTACTTTTAAAATATGATTATCATTGACAAACCAGTCATTAGTCATACTGTGTATTTCTGATATTTTGTTTACTACTTGTATACCGTATTTGTATTGAATAATACCAAATATTGCCATCTTGCTGTGTCTTGTGTCTTATTTTCAACCAAAGACAACATTTCCAAAATGGATGGCAATAAAAAATACTTCATACAAGTTATATTCCATCATCGGGACGTGATGCTATGACGTGAAGCAAAAGCCTTAACAGTTTAGGTCTAACTTTGAGACCTCAATGATGTAAAACCAAAATAGAAATAGGAAACATTTATTCAAGCAACAGGTTTATGTGAAGAGATAGTGTGCTTAAAATATGAAGGCTAAAGAGCATGGGCAGCAGCCAACATTTCGTGATAAGAGGAAGTTAGAACAAGTCAGATATTAAATCCACCACATTATCCCTTCAACAAGTCTGATGCACTTTTGTGTAAAACAAATTAAATGATGAACTTAAAACAAAAAAGGGGAAATTAATACTTTAGACATTTATTAGTAAGATATAAGCAGGTAATATGTTGACAATTTCAGTTCAAACTAAATATAAGGTGTGAAATAATTTAGACATTGCACCACATTTAAAGTGGATGGATTACTTATTATTTAGGGAACCGATCATGTGAGACAGTTAAAAGTAAGTGCACTAAAAATGTAAGATGTTTCTGTTCACAACCAAATGAAAAATGTTCATTTGGTTGTGAACAGAAATCTAAAACCCGATTGTTAAAATTGTTCACCTTATTCAATATTCAATAAATAGTTGTTCTGCTGTAATTGTACAACTATATATTCACAATAAAACTGATATTATAAATACTAATTAGTATGACGAAATTTAACTGGATGGTCTCAAACAACAGTCACACACAGACACACACACACACAGACACACACACACACACACACACACACACACACACACACACACACACACACACACACACACACACACACACACACACACACACACACACACACATACAATCGTTTTGCTTCTTTAAACAGTTGTTGCAGTTCTGAAAGGAGGAGGCGGGACAAACTTTGGGACGGCCAATGACAGTTCAGATGGAGCCTAAATGAGAAAGATGTTAGTGACATCACACCGTAGGTTGACAGGAAGCTGTGAGGATGTGATGATGCGACTGCTCACCTGGATTTTGTTGTAGTCTGGCAGAGCGGAATCAGGCTGGCTTGCTACTATCTACAAGAATAGAGAACAAGTACATTCCTTACCCTAACCCTGAAACCAAAACCTAATACCTCACCTTAAATTCAATCCTAAAATTAACCCTGATCATAAAACCAAACCCTAATATAAAAAACAAGAGAGAGAGAGAGAGAGAGAGAGAGAGAGAGAGAGAGAGAGAGAGAGAGAGAGAGAGAGAGAGAGAGAGAGAGGTAAAATGTCAGATGGACAGCAAGTGTCTCCATGTTGGAAGGTGAGTAAAGAGGAGCAATAGGTGAAGGAGGAGGAAGTCGATGAGGAGGTGCAGGCAGAGCTGGAGGGGCGGCGCGAGAAGTCCTACCTGACCTCTTACAGCGGGAGACGCTGAGGTAGAGGAGGCCTGTGGAGATGAGGAGGGCCAGGACGCCACAGGGGATGCCCGCTGCTATCCCAGCGACCGCCGCGCCGCTCAGACCGTCGCCTAGCAACACCCCGACATACAAAGGACCATTCAGTGACAGCGTCTCACGTAAGAATAAACCTAAGTCTAAAAGGCCTAGCATGGTTAGTCTTAGTAAGGTTAGTACAGCAGGATTCGCATGGTAATGATAATAACATACAGGGTAATAGTATCATTAACATCAGTAGAGTAAGCAGGACAATGGTTAGAAGGGTTAAGGTAAGGATTTGCATGGTAATGATAATTAGGGAAGAAAGGAAAGTAGGGTGAGAAGGGTTAGTGGAGTAGGGTTAGTAGAGCCGTGATCGGGGGGGGTCAAGGGTATTAATCCATGCCGTACCTGGTCCGATCCGGTCCTGCATCGAGGGCTCCCCGGCCATTCTCCCAGCACTGGGGATGACCCGGAAGTGGTAGGTGGACTTAGGGTCCAGGTTGAGCACGCCTGCACTGCGAGCCGACCCCGGCTTCACCTGGATGGAGCGGAACTCACCGGACCGCTGGAGGGTCTCATCTAAGGCCGGTCCTCTCATCTGGACGTCAAATCCTGTTGGGTTGGACGGTTAGGGTCGGCAGTTTAGGGGTTAGATGTTGGAGGGGTTGGATGTTTACGGGTGAGATCTTGGATGGGTTAGATGTTTAGGGTTTGATGTTCAGGGGTTAGATGTTCAGAGGTTAGATGTTTAGGGTTGAATGTTCAGGGGTTAGATGTTGATGGGGTAAGATGTTGTATGGATTAGATCTGCTGACGCAAGAAGGGATATTTGATCTTCATATGTTGACAGGGTTGGCTGTTGCTCAGATGGGTTAATTGAAGTGAGGTTAGATGTTTAGGGTTAGAGAGAGTTAGTGAGCAAGAGAGAGAGTTAGTGTTAGGGTTAACCCTAAATCTAACCCTACATATTTTGTAGCAGATGATTGATGGTGATGATGACAGAGTGATGATGTCAGAGTGATGATGACAGAGTGATGATGTCAGAGTGATGATGTCAGAGGGATGATGAGCGAGTTCCCTCCTCTCACCAGTAACCAGGGACAACGGAGGAACCTCCCAGGTCAACGTGACGGCCGTCCCTTCCTGGTTTGATAAGAGACTTGAATCTGAGATAGAGAGACAGTGAGAGAGTGAGAGAGAGAGTGAGAGAGACAGTGAGAGAGACAGTGAGAGAGACAGTGAGAGAGAGAGAGAGAGAGAGAGAGAGAGAGAGAGAGAGAGAGAGAGAGAGAGAGAGAGAGAGAGAGAGAGAGAGAGAGAGAGAGAGAGAGAGAGAGAGTGAGTGAGTGAGTGAGTGAGTGAGTGAGTGAGAGAGAGAGAGAGAGAGAGAGAGAGAGAGAGAGAGAGAGAGAGAGAGAGAGAGAGAGAGAGAGTATTAAGGTGATTTGTTTTAAGTTACTATTGGCTGTGACTAGCAGTCCTTATTAACCAATGTACCTAGTAGCCCGGTAAATTGGGTCTAGTTCTAAGTTACTGGTATTTTAGCTAGTTATCCTTACTAATCTTGTTAAGCGACCTTGGGTACCTTGAAAGGCGCTATATAAATTGAATTTATTATTATTATTAATCACTGTTCCTCGTTACTGTAACTAGGAACAGTAACTAGGTACAGTAACTAACCATTGTATCAGTGTTGTACTATTTTACTATTTCATGCACCAAGTAGTTCTTACTAACCTCTGTACCTAGTTTCTGTGACTAGTTACTGTAACTACTAGTCCTTCCTAACCACTGTACCTAGTAACCGGGTGGTCCGGCTCTTGTTGCCCAGAGGGTTGGAGCAGATGCAGCTGAAGTCTTCTCTGATGAATTCGCTGATGTTGAAGTGTCACACGGTGAGCTGTGTGGTGTTGGCGCTGATCTGGTGTTGGTTGCTGCTGCTTACGGCCTGCCCCGCCCTGAGCCAGGTAACCATGGCGTCGGGCACTGCGTCACTCAAACATTCTATGGTGACGGCGATCCTTCCATCCGGGTCCACGGCAGCCCCCACCCTGGGTAGGAACTCTACTGGCTGACCTGGGTGTCCAACACACTGAAGACTGTCAGACACATTTACATATATTTACATTTTCATGTGTCTACTCTACATGTTCATGCTCTACGTGGTAAAATGTTAAAGGTGACATAATATACCACCAGGTGTGATTAGCCGTTACAAGCCGTTTTGGATAAGCAACGTTTGCTACAGTCCACTGGGTTGGCTGGTAGACTGATCTATCCAGCACACATCTAGGTGGACACGTCCAAATGTGATGTCAGAAGAGGCTTGTAACGGCTAATCGCACTCACACCCGGTGGTATAACACGTCACCTTTAACGTGTTTGAAATATTTAGGTGTTCAAGGATTTGTACTGAAATATTTGCCTTTGAAAAATGTCAGAATGTTTATGTGCCTTAATGTACACGTGTTAGAATATCTTGCCGTACGCGCGGTAACGTTGCAGCTGGACTCCAGGAACGGGTGCTGGGCGCGGCAGACGATGGTCCTCCAGTCCAGGCCCTCAGAAGGCGCCAGCTACCTGGCTGGCCGGACCTACAACATTCACTCCGATAAACATGCACAAATCATTCGGCCTAATTTACGTAGTATAAACTCATCAAGAACAAGGCGTTTTGGAGCACTCATTTCATTTAGGTAGTCTGGGAGACTGGCAGGGGCTATATTTGTGTAACCTTATCTATTGAAATAAATCCGTCTTACCTTTGAAAGTCACCATTAAAGCCAAGAAAACGAACATCGTCTTGTGTCCTCTATTTACCGGGTTGTTTCAGCCACATATTGAATAAAACATGAAAAACAGGAGAACCAGTTGGTCAACAGGCAGAGTTGGTAGATATGCGTGCGCGCGCGCGCGTGCGTGCGCGCGTGCGTGCGTGCGTGCGTGCGTGTGTAGAGGCTAGAGCAGTAGTGTTCTTCTTTTAAAAACAATTAACCGAAAACTTTCTGTTGATGGACTAATCGTTGCAGCCCTCATCTTAATCATCACATTAGAACACAGAGCTCGCGCAAGCTAAAAACATCAACTTGTGGTCATCCTTCATCGTTAGTATGTTTGGCGAGTAGCCATGATTTACTTTCCTTCTTCTACTTCTTTTACATCTGTTATCCTATATTTCTGACTCAGACTTAACAACTCTACTGAGCTGTTCAGATGACAGATTTTCTCTAGGGGGGGCGGGGGGGGGGGGGGGCAAGACCTGTGTGTGTGGGGGGGGGGGGGGGGGGGGGGAGTGCGTGTGGATGAATGTTGTGTCTCATTTGTGTATGTGACTGTTTAATGTCATATTTTGTCTTATTTGCGTTTATGCCTTATTGGTGTATATTTTCTTATTTATGTTTGTGTCAAATGTTGTATGTTGTCTTATTTGTGCATATGCCTAACTGTTTTCTATATGTCTAACTGTTTGTTGTATAAATCATAAAATAAAATAAATATCACAAAAAAAAAGGAGTCAGCAGATATACGAAATTGGATTTTATAACGGCAAGGAAAGAGAGAACTTTAGGGTTTCTCGGTTTAAAATGCTCAAATGAAAACACTGTGGCCGCCCGGGATAAGAACACCGTAGTTTTTATCGTCATCGTAGAGGTCTGTACAATCTGTGTGATAGCCCATGTTTCAGATTTGTGAAACCTTTACCCTATTTGTGAAAATACAATAAAGGCACATTTTAATGCTTTTTAGGGGTCCAGACCGCATTAGAACTGATCCTGATTTACAACCACTACACCTAGACTTTTCAAATCTGGACTCAATTATCACAGTGAGGCTATACATTATGTAAAACATAGTTTCAGATTTGTGAAACCTTTAACCTATTTGTGAAAATGCAATGCGGTCTGGACCCCTAAAAAACATTCAAATAAGCCTGTATTGCATTTTCACAAATAGGGTAAAGGTTTCACAAATCTGAAACTATGTTTTACATAATGTATAGCCTCACTGTGATAATTGAGTCCAGATTTGAAGAGTCTAGGTGTAGTGGTTTTCAATCAGGACCGATTTGAAGATTCTAAGTGGTTTTCAAGCCGAATCGGATTCTGCGAATCGGATGCCAACTTCAGCGTCGTGTCCAGCGGAGGAATTGGTCCGCTGCCAAGTATGCTCACACATACAAGGAATTTGGTCTCTGCATTTATCCCATCTGTGAATTAGTGACACACACAGCACACCTCTATAGCACACTGCCCCACTTCCCCCCAAAAAACATTTTTCTAAAGGCCATCTAATGACTATAATATTAATGTTGAAAAAATTGGGATGCACCTGTTTCTGACACATTTATACCCATTGAAAATAAACGCAATTAGTACAATGCAAAAGCATTAAAGAACCATATATGTGTACTAAATGCATAGATGGGCTCTGGTCATGCGCAGGTGCCATGTATTGCGTATAAACCAATAGGCTGAAATTAAATAGGAGTAACGAGGCCATTTTTAAAAAGTAAGGAGTAGAAAGTACAGATAAATGCGTGAAAATGTAAGAAGTAGAAGTAAAAAGTAGGCTGAGTAAGGTAACAAAGTATTTGTACTTAGTTACCTGACACCTCTGTCTGTATCTCAGGTCGTCTTCAGAAGTGAGGAGGTCATCTACGTTATCAGCGGGATGCAGATGAACCCGGTTGGGCCGAGAGAGCAGCCTGTTGGACCAAGAGGAGGAGGCTGTTCTGAGAGCCGGTTCACCAGTCTCAACGCACCGTGATGCAGCCTCCTCCCGCCAGATAGACCCTGCAGGCTCCCACCCATGACGACCGGTCTAGGGAGCTGACTGACTATACTCAGTAAACAGTTCATGATGACCAAGTATTTCCTCCAGGTAGGTATTTAAAAAAGTTAGTACATAGCTTTTTTTTAATAAGTTCATAACCATCAGTGTCAGTGGCAGCCTGCCCTTTACGCTGAGTATGCAGTTGTGTGGCCCATTTAAGCCAGTTCACAAAAGTAAGTTAATTCCCTAATTCAAGATCCATTCGGAGGGGTTATGTTGCCCTCTGGTGGTGATTTGCATCCACAGCCCAGGTAGAGAAGGCTTGTAGTTGTCAGTAGTGAATTTTAATGCAATATATACTGTTTCATACATTGTGTGCAACATGACAGCAAATCTATTGAAATTAATAAATGTATCAATTGTAATTCTAGCCTTTTGGCCGAATAAACATTGGTCAAGTTTCTACAAGGCTTTATAGCAATGTCTAATGTTGATTAAAATGTGTAGCCATCTCTTTTAAACAAATGCAGTCTTCTGTTTTTTTTTTTAAGTCACAGTTCTCAGCTCAAGGCAAGGAGCGGACCCAAAGAAAGTCTTGCCTAGGGCCCCTAACTGCCTAGAGCCAACACTGAATAGTGTCTCTGGTAACATCTAGTGTCCCTGGTAACATCTTGTCCCTGGTAACATCTAGCATCCTAGGTAACCACTAGCATACCGTGGTGCCCATGTTACCAACCAGTCTTCCTGGTCAGTATTACAGTTTTTCTCAGTCGCTTTGGTACATTTCTCACATCAGAATTGAAATTCTCAAAACTACCTGTTCAATCTTCACATCATTGTGTCGTTTGTGCGCATCAAAAAAGCAGTTTCTCATTTCTTTGAACAAGTTGCAAATGCTTTGGTACATTCATGCAAATGATTACGTACAATTCTCTGCTCTTTCCTACATTATCAATTGCTTATGTCATGTTGATCAAAATGTATTGTAATGGGTCTCTATTGAATAGTCTCACCCACACACCAATGCATGTACAGTTTGCCCGAAGGAGATTTTCCTATGTTCACATTTCTAGCAATGACATGGTCTGTCAACAAATTACAGTACAAACAGTCAAAGCGTAAATGTGAATCTTCTCCAGTCTATTGCAATCACTCTCCCACATACACTAAGGTGTAACTTACAATTTACAATAATTGTCTTCAAAACTTAAGCCATGGTTTACATCAGAACATCCCTCCAGAGTGCACTGTTATATTGACAACATGACTAAGCAATTTGACTGTGTTATCCGTACACAATGACACAAGGACTTGTCATTTTGGTGGCACTGACATGTTCATTGACATAGATATTTACTTTTGAGAAACAAACTAAGGATTTTGAGCAAGAGACTTGCTTTTGCATGAAATCCATGGTGTTTTGCTATTTGTACGAATTGTTTTGAGAAATGCACTTACTGTTTTGCAAATTTAAATTCTGATCTGAGAAATGTACCAAAGCGACTGAGAAAAACTGTAACCAAGAGCAGTGTTTACTGTATCAAGAGAGCAACATAAACAGTGTTATCAGATGACCGTATCAACAGTAAGCATTTTCGGAAGGGAACAGTATAAACAGGTAGCAATATTAAAAGTATTCGTATTGACAGAGTACATTATTAATAAGAGCAGCATCAATAGTATGAACACTGAACACTTTACAGTAACAGAACAGTATTATCAGTATTCAAGTGGAAATCCTGAAGATTTATTTATTTCTCAACATTCATAGTACTGCAAAAGCAATAGATTTCATCAGTCTAAGGCACTATTGTGTTACCTTATTCGGCGATAGATTGTCAAGATTGCCAACGCAAATGTGTTATATGTAACACACCTACTGAACTGCATCATACATTGACCATGATAAGTCATCAGAGATTAAGGCCACTGTGGCAGTGTGTGTGTGTGATGGCTGGTTTAAGCAGCCTCAGCTGGCGGAGTCTGATTGGACTCTGGTGCTGGGGGAGGCTGCACACCTGTTGCACATTGAGTAATCACTGTGCACAGGTTAGACCAGCCATCTGACCTCGGCAGCGGAGCACCTTTTTCTTTTCTTTTTTATTTATTATACAGGAAAGTATTAGAAGTAACAAAGTTACAATATAAAACGGGCCTGTCTCAGTAAAATAACTGATTTCCAGCAGGTTCCTGTTCTGCAGCACATATAACATAAAGGGACAAGGCACATCACACGTCACATTTACATACAACACATAACAGGGACATAGCACGTATAAGTCAGTGTTTGCAAGTGTATGTGTTGAGGAGTAACAATTTATATGCTTTTTTGAACTGTGTGATGGATTGTAATACTCTAATGTGATGGGGAATGCCATTCCAGACTTTGGTGAAAGTGTGGATCCCCTTGCCGTGTTCATTGTCACACTTGTGCAATAAACCATCTTTTTAACACCACCACCCTACGTCCTTTGTCTTGAGGAGCCCAAAATAAGTCACCTAGGTGGGGTGGGGCGGCGTCCTAGGGGGTTGGTAACATGGACCTTTGCTACAGGCAGTATAAACAGAGCAGTATTAACAGTACTAACAGTATTAACAGCAGTATTAACAGTATCAACAGAGCAGTATTAACAGTATTAACTGAGCAGTATTAACAGAGCAGTATTAACAGTATTAACAGCAGTATTAACAGTATTAACCGAGCAGTATTAACAGTATTAACAGAGCAGTATTTACAGAGCAGTATTAACAGTATTAACAGAGCAGTATTAACAGTATCAACAGTATTAACAGAGCAGTATTAACAGTATTAACAGTTGTGCCGACCCTGTGGCTCGAGGAGACTGGGGGCGGGTCCCCTGCTCGTGTGTTGGAGGTCGTGGGAGGAGCCAGTGGCTCATCACGGAGAGGTGGAAGCACCTGTGTCATGTGATCTCAGAAGCTGCCATTTTGAATGACGCAGTCTTCAAGCCCTCGACCCCTGTGCACTCGCTTTCCGTTGTGCAGGCTGCTCAACTTCCCGTTTTGTGTTCCATTACCCTGCTTTGTGGACTCTACACCACTACATAACATATATCCATCATCCACTTACTGTGTTACTGATGCTGCTGATCTACACATGTCATTACTTCAATTTAGTGGTCGTCCTGCATTCAATTATGTTAAGTTTACTCTTACAATCATCACCCTCTCCAATAGTTTATTACGGCCTGGAGCCGGGTCTAAACACAGTATAAACAGAGTTCAGTATCAACAGTATTAACAGAACAGTATCAACAGTATTAACAGAACAGTATCATCAGTATTAACAGAACAGTATCAACAGTATTAACAGTATATTAACAAAGAACATTATCAACAGTACAGTATTAACAAAGAACATTATCAACGGTATCAACAGTGAGAAGAATTAACAGAGAACTGTATCAACGAGATTAACAGAGAACAGTATCAACAGTGTTAACAGAGAAAATTATCATCAGAGAACCGCATGAACGGTGTTAACATTATTAACAAAATGAATAGAAGTCAGTATCAACAGTATTACCAGTAAACAGTGTGAACGGCTTTAACAGTGTTTAAAATAGTAACAGTATTAAAAGAGACCAGAATCAATAGTATTAATAGAGAACAGTATTAGCTGCATTAACAGCGTTAACATTATTAACAGTAGTAGCAATTAACAGTATTAAGAGTATTTACTAATTAACAGTCATACAGTGCAGTATTAATATTGGTTGATTATGTATTTGTTTAACCTTTAATCTCTAACTATATCTTCTTCCTGTATGTTGGCTCAGCTCTAGGTTATATCTCTGCTCATGTACATTTTAATAAGTTCCTCATTCACTCACCTCACAAAGGTGTAGAGAGAAAGATGAAGTAAAGCTTTTACTCTTCAGGAACTTCATATCAAGTCCTTCACCTCTATCACGTAAGTCCACTCTATGCCTGGTTGATAGAACAAAGGAACATAATTACTGTTCACGTCTAATATCTATTACATATATTTATGTATATTATTTTTAGTTTTATTCAAGCTATACCTGTTTTAGTTAATGTAAGGGTGTGCTTTTGTTCTCCTGTTTATATCTCTGTCTAAACTTCTCAAGAGTTGAACATTTCCAAATGTTATCTTTAAAGGTAATACATCACATATGCATGGTTATTATCATTGTTCCTCTTTGAATATCGGTATTATATGATGGAAAATTAGTTTAATTAGTCATGGTAAAAGTGGTAGATTTACTGGTATTTTGAAATAGACATTTATATAGCATTTAACAATGTC
Organism: Gadus morhua; assembly: GCF_902167405.1. Classification (NCBI taxonomy): domain Eukaryota; kingdom Metazoa; phylum Chordata; class Actinopteri; order Gadiformes; family Gadidae; genus Gadus; species Gadus morhua. The sequence goes on from NC_044053.1 coordinate 5,893,702, forward strand.
TTACTATTATTACTGTAGTACTGAATACCTTAAGGGTAGTACGATATTAAGTCTAGTACAGAAGTTAATGAGATTTTTGTATTTCTCCTGATGAAGTTCTGGAGGAGAACATGACTGGATCCTGGAGACTATTTCTGCTCTGTAGTCTCCTGCAAGGTAAACATCTCAACACTCTGTTGAAACCTGTAGTTACCTTCTTAATACCTGTAGCACTGAAGTTCTCCATGTAGTCTCTGTTTTTACCCTCTGTAGTACTCCAATAATACCTGTAGTACCTACTCTGTTAATGCCTATATTACTCTCTTACTACCTGTAGTGCCCTCTGTAGTACTGTTTTAATACCTATTGTACTCTCTTTATACCTGTAGTATTCACTGTGATCCTCTGTCAATACCAGTAGTACTCTGCTAATACTTCTTAATTACTCAGTGTTTACTTTAAAGCGTAAGATTTTGAAACTAATTAGAAGAATACCATACAAATGAAACATAATAATAATAATGATAATAACAATAATAACTAATAACTTAGTAAATAATATTACTAACTAATAATAATTTATAGATGCTGATAAATGATCTTATTTTGTAGGAAGTTCAATGTTGCATTTAAATATATTGTCAAAGTTTGTGCATCGATTGAGCCTTTGGATTTGTCAACCTCATGTTTTAAAGGTGCTGGGTGCAACGCTGCAAAATTTGAGGCCCTAATGCCAGCAAGTGTGACGACACTCAGTGGATCCTGTGTTACCGTTCCTTGTTCCTTCACCTTGAGGGACGGGTTTGATGCCTGGCTAAAGCCTGGATGTGGAAAATATTGGTATAAAATTACATATCAACCTATAAGTTCTACAACAATCAGGGGGGACCTTACCGCATACAACTGTACCACAACATTCGATAACGTACATGAAGACAATGTTCAATATTATTTCAAAATTCAATGTGATGGAAGTCCTTTAAAATATAATTTTAAAGAAAACCCAGTGACCATCAGGATCAAGGGTAAGTGCAATGTGTGTCCGTCTGAAACAAACATCTCTCACAAGTCCTATTGGTCTCACTGTGGTTCAAATCATGCTTGGGTCTCCATAGTAACCGCTCTAAATTGGTTTGGTACCCAGGGCTCCCTGATGCACCTCGTTTGACCCCCCCCAAGGAGCCGGTGGTGGAGGGGACTCCTGTGGAGCTGGGGTGCTCTGCCCCGTCCTACTGTGACACCCACCCCCCCACTGTGACGTGGACCCCCGCCCTGGGGCTCAGCACCCAGCTCCAGCAGAACGATACCGTGACCTCCACTCTGACCTTCAACGCCTCCCACCTCCACCATGGAAACAATGTCTCCTGCGCTGCGGCCTACTACATACCATCTGGGAACAAAACTGTGACGTCTACAAGATACCAACTCAGTATCTCATGTGAGTCAATGTACTACCTTTTCAATGAAAAGTACATTTTATTATTTGTTTACTTTTTTATATTAATCTTCTCGGTAATATACCTTTTTTTCCTTGATCTTAGAAGACAAAGCAATGGGTTGATAAACATGAACTTTTGATGCTTCTCCTGTTTTTCAATTCATTTACTTTATTTTATTGTATTCAGAACAGTTTCGTTAAACTCACAACATCTGACCAACATGACACCGGAGCTGAGGGCTAGGCTCTGATTGGTGGGTTCTCTCTCAGATGCCCCCAGGAACACCTCTGCTGTCGGCAGCCCGTGTCTTCCAGCCAGAGAGGGAGGCTGCCTGAAGCTGACCTGCACCAGTCATGCTAACCCTGCTGTCAGCGAGGTCTCATGGTACCGAATACACGGAGAACACATCCTTAAGATCGGGAGTGGATCTTCTCTGTCCATCCAGCTGTGGAACGCCAATAACGTTTTCTTCTGTGAGGTCCGGAATGACTTTGGGACAGAAAAGTCTGATGTCTTCAAGATTGACATTCAAAGTAAGTTGATTCAAAACAGGAAACCACCCTGAGCTTGGTGATGTACCTAAATGTTTCCTCGATCTAAGACAGAAGACAAAGCAGTGTGTTGATCAATAATTCAAATTAAGATTGACTCAAAACCATTCAGCAAATTCTCCAAATTCTCTCTTTTTGTTGTCTTTCCCCTTCCCTGTATTCACAGTTCCTTCACAGATCTTTAATATTCCAGACATGGTGCTATGCATTGGCAAATCTGCTGTGATAATCGTGGGCTTAGTGTGCGTGATCGTGTGTATTATAAGGTAAGTCCACCTGAAGTCGTACACATTTACTGTGTCATTTAGCAGCAGATGCCTACAAGCAGACTGAGGACATGGAGAACTGAACCCAAGGGGCGCAGTTGAGCGTTGACAGTGTAGAGTGTAATGACGGTTGGCAACCACTCCTCAAGTACCAACTACATACGCTTATTATGCCCTGCTGTTCAATAAATCTGAAAACATTTAAGGCAAGATATATGCATCATATTTGCAAAACATATTTTTTTATTCATTGAGGGTGCTACCCCCTCTGATATACAGTTTTCTCTACTGTGTATTCTTTTGATTTCAGAACTCGGAGAGTGGGTGAGGAGACGCGGTCCTTTAACGCTGCCACTGTGAAGCGAGCCCCCCCAGACGAGGAGGAGTCCCAGGTAACGTGGATACAAGCTCCACACTGACCTCTGGGATATTTGTGGAGCTCTGTTGTTTTTGAAGACCCATTCTGTGTCTCAGGTCGTCTTCAGAAGTGAGGAGGATGTCTACGTTAACAGTGGGATGCAGATGAACCCGGTTGGGCCGAGAGAGGAGCCTGTTGGACCGAGAGAGGAGGCTGTTCTGAAAGCCGGTTCCCCAGTCTCAACGCACCGTGATGCAGCCTCCTCCCGCCTGAAAGACCGGTCTCTAGGGAGCTGACTAAAGATACTCAGTAAACAGTTCACGATGACCCAAATATTTCCTCCAGGGAGATATTTTCATAGTTAGTACATCGCTTAATAGTTTCACTGTTGATCAAAATAACTGCTTGTTTTTCTCTATTTTTTTCTTTCCTTATTTTTCTCTTTTTCTTATTGGTTACGATGAATATAAAGGTGATATCCTATGGTGTTTAGCCTACTTGCTATTATACGGCCCTGGTAAACCCTGAGAACAACGTTTGACCCTGTTAGGCCTTAGTACCAACACGTGAACCTGGTAAGCACTAGTTCCCTGGTCGCCCCTGGTAACCACCTGTGGTCATGGTGACCATAAGCATCGCTGCTAAGTTGGTAACCATCAGTGTCAGTGGCGGCCCGCCCTATACGCTCAATATGCAATTGTGTGGACCAGCTAAGACAATACACAACATTTAAAGAATTCACAGATTCATAATCCATTCGGAGGGGTTATGTTGCCCTCTGGTGGTGATTTGCATCCACAGCCCAGGGAGAGAAGGCCTGTAGTTGTCCAGAGTGAAATTGAATGCAATATATACTGTTTCATACATTGTGTGAAACATGACAGCAAATCTATTGAATTTAATGAATGTATTAATTGTAATTCTATCCCATTGGCAAATTAAACATAGGTCACGTATCTTCTAGGTTTTACAGCAATCTCTAATGTTAATTAAAATGTGTAACCATCTCTTTTAAACAAATGCAGTCTTCTGTTTTTTTTTTTAAAGTCACAGTTCTCAGCTCAAGGTAAGGAGCGGCCCCAAAGAAAGTCTTGCCTATGGCCCCTAACTGCCTAGAGCCAACACTGACCAGTGTTCCTGGTACCCCACTAGTGTCCCTGGTAACATCTAGATTGCTAGGCAACAACTAGCATACCTTGGGGCCCATGGTACCAACCAGTCTTTCTGGTCAGTATTAACCAAGAGCAGTGTTTACAGTATCAAGAGAGAACAATATAAACAGTGTTATCAGATGACCGTACCAACAGAAAGCATTTTCGGAAGGGAACAGTATAAACAGATAGCAATATTAAAAGTATTCGTATTGACAGAGTACATTATTAACAGTATTAAGAGCAGCGTCAATAGTATGAACACTGAACACTTTACAGTAACAGAACAGTATTATCAGTATTCAAGTGGAAATCCTGAAGATTTATTTATTTCACAACATTCATACTACTGCAAAAGCAATAGATTATATCAGTCTAAGGCACTATTGTGTTACCTTATTCGGCGATAAATTATCACACTTTGTGCAATAAACCATATTTTTAACACCACCACCCTACGTCCTTTGTCTTGAGGAGCCCAAAATAAGTCACCCAGGTGCACTGTAAAACCTGACAAGTTAGTTCAACTTAAACTATTTGAGGAAACCGATTGCCTTGAACTATTTAAGTTTACTAACTCAAATAAATTAAGTACCAGCAATTATTTTATGTAAGTAAAGATAACTCTTATATCTAGAGTTATTGTGACATGTGTATTATGAGTTAGCATTACTAATTCCATTTACTGAAGTGAAATGTAAAGAATGAGCTTTTTACACTTAAATGCAGCAATTCATTCAACGTATATAACATGTGTTCATTAAATGTATGTGAATTAAGTAATACTAACTTAAATGCCTCTTGTATTGCTAAATCTTTTTACTTAAGTATAATCAACTTTGACTTCCAACTGAAATAACTTATTACATTCTAGTTGTGACAACTTAAAATTACATTTCGTCTACTCAATTCAATTGAGGAAACCGATTGCCTTAAACCAATCAAGTTAAATGAACACAATGAATTCACCAATCTCTGATCAAACTTAAATTACTGTGGCGAGCAGCGCGGGAAGGACGAGACGGGAGCCCACGTTTAAACGGCGCCTCTGTACACCGCACGACCACGAGAGCTACCTTTAGTCAAACACACACATACAGAAAACACGGCACACCTGACCAACACACACAACACTCTCACTAATGGTCCCGATTACACTGCACATCACAATTAACACACAAACAATAAAGAACCCAAACCCGTTAACCCCACTTAACCTAATAACACAACAAGTTATACAAAGACAATAAAACCCCTTTTCCCCAAACATTATGAATACCCAGACTCCCCGGGGGTAGGAGTCGCCACATTATTTATTAAGCTGAATGCTGAACATTCATAACATTTCCATGTTCATTTCAAGTAGTCATTTAAACAGCTTTACTAATTATTATTATTTTTAAACATGCCATCTCTTTATGGCAATATAACACAAGAAACACACTAAACTAAACACATAGTCCCTTGAAAGGAAGAATGTTAGGCAAAACAGCTTTATACTCAAGGCCGTCCCGTCCATCGACTTGCTAAGTATCACTAATTAGAAAAAAATCAAGCTTCAGTCCCTCTGAACCTTGACTTGGTTGTGATTTTTTTAAGAACTACTTATCAGGAACAATAAAAAAACAAAGATTTTTGATAATTTACTCCAGCTCATTTCTCAATGCCTGCAATTTTGGTTTGAGCCGCTTTCTACGACGTCTTTCTGTTGGTGTCGGGTCATCCATCTCTTCTTCGTTCGTTACCAGACTCCGCATTGCATTGTGGGATAGCGTAGTGAACTCTGTGGTTTACTTTGGCGGTAGCACGCATTCGGAAACGTCTTCCGTACTACACAATGCGTACTGAGCATTCCGACGCGCTATATTTTTTGGCGTACTGAAAAATGTCTACTATATAGTAGTCAAATATGAGTATTCGGATTCAGCCGTTTTTGATAAATGGGTTTCCCAAATATAAAGAGCTAGCGCAGAGGCGTCGTCAGCCCCACGTGCCCCAGTAAAAGTCTCCAGTGCCCCAGTAAAATTCCATTGATCATTATTAAATTCATCTGCAGAAGCGCCGCTCTCGCTATGGAATCGGCAGGATTCATCAAGTGCATCTCCTGCTGCCTCTGGAGTCTTCAGTCGAGCCTGCCTCTTACCAGCCAATCAAAAAACGAAAGGGGCTACATAAAAGCCAATCAGAAAATACCCCTACTGTATCTGGGTAAGATTTAACGCAACAACCAATGAAAAAAATCAGTTATTTACGGATTCGTCCACGTGACTCTTCTGAATGTTTCAGTGGTAAAGTGTGTAAAGTATGACCAAGTGTTTCTTTCTGTTCAATAGTCTAGATAGAACTTTATCAATCCCCTGTAGGAGAAATTTGTTAATAAAACAATAATGGTAAAAAAAATAAGGAATCTCCCACTTCCGGCTTCCATGAAAGAGAACCATACTAATTCACACAATAGCCAGAAGCGGATCTTCCATTAGGCAAACCTAGGCAAGTGCCTAGGGCCCCAACCAAATCTGTCTTTATTAGGGGCCCCCAAATCTGACCCCCCCAGCCATTACTTATGTAAAGTAAAAAAAACAACAACACATTTCTAGTAGAAAAAAATAACAAAAATATCAACATAACGCCGAACTAATGCCTAAATAATAATTTTCCAGCACACATGCCCCCCTCCATTGTGCATTGGACTAGTCCAGAATATGATTACGTAGTAACGCGCGCAGCGCGAAATAACGTACTTCAAACCAAAGCAGAGGGATGCGACTCGGTGAAAATGAAGCGGCGGTATTATGATAGTGGTTGTGCTAAACGAAAACAAAAAGCTGAGAAGAAAAGAATTGCAGATACACTGCCGAAATTGACTTCATTTTTTACACCTGCTGCTGCCACAGCAGCCGCTGCTGAACTTGCGACAGGCTCTGCGGTTCTATACTGCTGCTCACCACTTTTCTCTGATATGAAGACTTTTGAGAAGACGACAACAGTAGGACTTTGTGTTTACAAATGCTTTCTGTCTCACACACACACACGCACACACACACACACACACACACACACACACACACACACACACACACACACACACACACACACACACACACACACACACACACACACACACACACACTGTTTTACTCACATGAAATGGTGAAGGCAACAGGGAAAATGGACATTTGAAGATGGAGAACTTAACCACTTGCACACCTAAACACCCCCCCCCCCCCTCTCTCTCTCTCTCTCTCTCTCTCTCTCTCTCTCTCTCTCTCTCTCTCTCTCTCTCTCTCTCTCTCTCTCTCTCTCTCTCTCTCTCTCTCTCTCTCTCTCTCTCTCTCTCTCTCTCTCTCTCAATAAACATGTAATTTTGGCAAAGGCTGGAGAAATCTGAAACTGATTTTACTGTGGAAAGTTGAGTGGCAGTGCACTATGGGTTTATTGCGATTCTAAGAGTATTGGGATTAGGGATGGGCATTTGAAGAAATTTCCTTGATCGAGCATCGCTAGAGTTATCGATCAATTATCGATTAATCATTAACTTTTTTCTAGGCTATATTGAAATTCCCGTTGGTAGAAAATGCAGCATGTTTTTATCAATTCAATCTTTATTCCAACAATAATGTATGGGCCAACATTAATACAATACAGTTAACTTGAAGACCTACAACTGTTTAACAGTTTTAAAATAATAAATACAGGCATTATAGGTTATAGGCCTATGCGGCGCTCGTAAAGTCCGAACAATGCGCCTACAGGCGCTCTTAAAGGTTTGGAAACGATTCAACAAGACTAAATCTGTAGCCTATTCCAATTACAATAAGTAGCCAACTTATCGGACGACAATAATCAAACAAAGGCAGTAGGCTAAAAGTGGGCATTAAACGGGATAACTGTTTTGAAAAAACGGGGGGAAAAAGGCCGACATATAATGCCTATAGGCTGCAGCCGGCGCGCGGAAAAGGCTCGCAACAAAAAGATGAGCCACCCATTTACAAACAATTGCATGAACTAGTCTATCTAAAAGCAATACCTTATTGAACATATATAAGGCTGAACTTGTTGCTAAAATATCACAGTTTTGGCAAAATGAAACGACTCCAAGAGGCACCAAGCCGAAAGAAAAGCGGAGCGAGAGACAACACATTAAGAAAAAAAAGAGCGACTCACATACGGTGGTGACTGTCCCTACTGTCCATAGCATAACTCCAGCCTACATATTTTTGTTTAGGAATATAAGCATGTTAACATGCTCGCGGGTCAGACGCGAACGCAGCCTTGTAACTGTCAGTCCAGCAGCAGAAAACACCCGCTCTGACGGGACCGAAGTTGCGGGGATGCAGAGGTATTGTCGCGCTAACTTTGACAGGAACCTTCTTCCATTCACTTTCCACCAGTCGGCAGGGTGGTATTTCTCCCACATAGTGATATTCTATTAAATGCTTCAAGACTCACAGTATGCAACACAACGTCCTTTTGATCGATAACAATATAAATTGATCAACGCATTTCTTAACGATCGATTATCGAGCATCGATTAAAGGTTGGGTAGGTGATTTGCGAAACGCCAGCAGATTTTGAAAATACACAACTCAAATGGTCCTACCCCCTCTCCTTCAACGCTGACTCTGACTCCACCCATTCCAAGTACCTGGACGCGCAATCATGCACGAGCGCGAACAGAGATGCGCGAGAGCGAGCCAGGCTAGCGTAGGTTTTCGTTTAACAACATGGCACTACATTCAGCTGTAAGTTGCACCCAGTACCGCGGGAAGTAGGAGTGCTGGGGGTGCTGCAACACCCCCTGTCCGAGGCCCTGTCTTATCACAGAAAACGATCATTTCTAAAAACTCCGGCCAAAGTGGAGATTTCTGAAAACGCCGGTTATGTGTTGTCGTGTCAACGGGGAGAAACGGGATTTTAGGTTCTGAAGCGTCACATTATGCACCAGGAAATGCTTAACGTCATGTGAGCGCCCGCTGTACCGTATTGGTCCGAATATAAACACAAACCCCATTGTAAGACGACCTATATTTGGAAAAAAGATTTGAAGACCAGATCCGTTTTTTATGAATAAATAAATTGTATTCATTGAAATAATATACGAAAATAAAAAGGCATCGAATAAAACACTGCATTGCCACTAAACAGTAGTGCAAATAGGCCGTACTGATGTGTACACCAAAGACTATTCCTGACACTCCTCTGCCCCGCTGTGTTCGCTCTGGCTGTGGTCGCTCCGAACTGTTTCGGCCCGTGGCAAAGCGAGTCATCCTCGCTGCTGTCCAAGGCATTTTGAGACGCAGCATTTATTTAATGCTCATATGACCTAGTGCTGAAAAAAGGTTATATGAAAAAGTGTGAGGGTAGCGGTGGTGCGCTAAACTTGTTCTGTGAGCAGCTGGATGTGAACGATCGATTTTCAACTGTCCGCGCATGCACTGGTGTAATTGAGCTGCGCTGCTATACATCTTTTTTTATCAATGTAACGAGTTGCGAGTCTAGTGCAGGCTGAGTTTGTTTTTTTCCCTGCACCCCCTGCTGAGAATACGTTCTCGCTGCAATGGTTGGACCAGATGTTATAAACATTAAACGGTCACATAAATCATTACTATTTTTAGAAAATGTATGTTTGTTTCATATAATTGTATTGGAAGTCCTGGTTTTCACTAGGGTTGCCGCGGTGTGGACATTTTCACACCGAGTAATACACTCGTCTCCACACCGGTATTACCGAGTATAAACGGTATAAACTTTGAAACTAGGTCAACCGCCACACAAGCATCGGTTTTTAGACCCTTCTCGTCCTTCAGTTGCCGCCAACGTTCGAAAGCAGCGCCTAGGATTATTCCTGATTTCAGTTTTTCTCTTTCAGCGTTTTTATTATCAATTACTCTCTGAAAAAGAGTTTTCCTTCTCTTTGCTGGTGGTGGTGGTGGTGGTGGGGATGGTGGCGTCTTGTCTGCCATGGAAATTGTCTTCTACTGCTAGGTCCAAATGTGGATTAACTAGTTCCAGTAGCTACCGCAGGATAACAACAAACAGGAGCTTGCTCTGGGTCACGAGCTCTGGGTCACGAGTACTGCACGAAGGGGTCGCGCGCGGGGCGCGGGGGAGGGGGAGTGCAGTACGACCGTTTGATTGACGTACTTACTGTCCAATGCAACTCGGTGGCAATGGAAATGATTGGCTGGAGTTTTTCGAGCCCTGCCCGTTCCACAGATGATTGACTTGTTTAATTTTCATGTCAGTACTTCTAACTCAGTGGCTGTAAGCGGGTTATGATAAGGATTTCAAGTAATTTTGCAAAAATGGCCAAAAAAGCAAATCACCTATACAACCTTTAATTATGCCCATCCCTAATTGGGATGGTTATTTGTTTTGTGTACGTGTTTCAAAAATGAGGGCCCCATGTCTATATTTTGCCTTGGGCCCCAAAATGGCTAGATCCGCCCCTGACAATAGCGTTGATGCAAATCTAGCATTAAAGGTTAATTTAAGGAAGTTCTCTCCAGTCACGCTGAAACTAGTTTGCTAGTAGTAGCGCTTTAATTTGCAGCGTAAGAGAATTCTGAGAAATCTGAATGCTGACAAAATTCTCAGAATTCTGACGCTGCAATTTATTTGCACGCTACGACTAGTGAACTACTTTAAAAAAAAAACTCGACACTGCGACCAGGCGACAAATGACTGGGGAGAACCTTCTTAAATGAACCTTTAATGCTGGATTTAATTATCAGAATTCGGATTTTATCCAAGTATTCTGACTTTATTATCAGAATGCTGAATTTTATCTCACAATTCAGAGTTAATTAGCCTATTTGATTTCTGAATTAAAATTCTTGTGATGAATAATCTACCTTTGTACAGTCGATGTGCAGCACTTTAATTCCCGTCAACTTTGTTTTCTAACACCAGCATTTCCACAACTATGCTCATGTTCGTGACTGCTATACAAAACCATTTATAGTGCATCTATTTTTTCTGCTGGGTAGTGATAGTCGCCCTAAATGCAGCTTTAATTTGGGCTCTGATTCTGAATAAATGCCGCTGCTGAACTGTGTGAATAAATAAAGGGAACTGAAATCTAAAGAAGACGTGTGGTTTTGATGTACCGTGAATTCCAGCTGAAAGTGGAACATTGCTGCCATCAGGGGAAATTAATGTAACCTAGGCATATTGTAAGTAGTTTTCAATTCCTTGTTTTTTTGTTGATCATGTTTCGTTGGAAACCACGGGAGCTGGAAACAGCCCAGAGTAAGTCATCTCCTTTTTTAACGTTACAACAAATTCACAACTTGTTTGACACAAACAATGACAACTTGATTGCTGTTAAAGAATGTTGCCCATATAATTAGCACCAGTTTTTCAATACTGAGCGTCTGTAGCCTGTAGTTTTATAACACACACACACACACACACACACACACACACACACACACACACACACACACACACACACACACCATGCGTGCACGCACACACGCGGAAAATGAATAATGAATGAAAAATTGTCTGTATTCAAAACTTGAAGTTTTAGTGGACAAAAACTTCCTTAACACAAAAAAGGAAATTATGGATATACAGGGTGTTTTTAACATACTGGATCCAACAATGTTCCTAACACTGACACAGATAATTCAGATCATTGCACTCACAATTCCTGTAAACAGTTGTAGTTGTGAGCGATCTTTCAGTGTGTCGAGAAGGCTCCACACCTGGCTTAGGTCCACCATGGGGCAAGGAAGGCTTCACCAACTTTCTCTTTTGTCCATTGAAAAGGAGCAACTATGCAAAGTGAGTCAAAGCCACGTTATTGACCGCTTTGCCACCATGTAGGCGCGGCGATGCAGCTTAATACTGAAAAAATTATCATTTAAAAAGGCTCTATGCAGTAGTGTATGGCCTTATTTAGTTTAATTTAAGAGCTTTGATGGTTCTATAACATTTTCCAGGTTGATTGGTGGCAATGAGCCACCTCACCTTAAGTCAGAAATTCTATTAGTTTTAAACCTTGTTTCTTGCCTTTTTAGTACATGTCGTTCTGGCAAAATTATGCTGTTTCCACACAGCTTCTAAATAAATATAGATGTGTAGACTTCTCCTGATAAAGAGGTGAAGGTCATAAAGAGACTTTTTGTTTATTTGTCAGTTACCTTATTTGTAAATCTTTGAGATGTGTATGTGTTTAAATAAATATAATTGTACGGTACTCATGAATCCATCTTTGCGTCTTTACCTTTGCCAGTGCTTTAATATAGCCTACAGTATGACAGTGACAATGATTTTGAAGCTCGTACATAACCTTCTGTATCCATCTATTTCATATTGTGCACACGTAAAAAAAAAAATGTTGGCAGTTGGGGGCCTGTGCCCCAGTAAAACTCTAGGTCTAGCAACGCCCCTGAGCTAGCGCCTGTTAAAAGACACACAAGCTGTTTGAGACACAATCAAAAAACGTTGAACGAAAATGTGTGTCATAAGCTTATTTATTTATGCCAATATTCTGTGATTAACTTTAAATCTTTACACTGTGATCATTGAAATTATGTCACAGTAATTATTTGTTTTAATTGGGCATTGCATAATCATCAGAAATAATTATAAATAATAGAGATAGCAATAAAAACTAATTACACAAAGTGTAGCTTATATAGTCTAATGAAAATGATATAGCTACACTTAAGTTAAATAAGTCAATGGAACACACTGGAATAAATAAGTTAGACTTAAAATGTTCCATATTTGAGCAGCACTCAAAACAAATGAGTTATTACATCAATTATTGATTCTTAAGTTCTGTTCATTCAGGTGAATGAGTAACCTCAAAGATTTTTGAGATTTAAGTTACGTCTACTTAGTTCTTTTAGTAAGATGTACTGTTAGGTTTTACAGTGTGGGGTGGGGCGGCCTCCTAGGTGGGGTGTAACATGGACCTTTGCTACAGGCAGTATTAACAGAGCAGTATCAACAGTATTAACAGAGCAGTATCAACAGTATTAACAGAGCAGTATTAACAGAGCAGTATTAACAGTATTAACAGAGCAGTATTAACAGAGCAGTATTAACAGTATTAACAGAGCAGTATTAACAGTATCAACAGTATTAACAGAGCAGTATTAACAGTACTAACAGTTGTGCCGACCCTGTGGCTCGAGGAGACTGGGGGCGGGTCCCCTGCTCATGTGTTGGAGGTCGTGGGAGGAGCCAGTGGCTCATTACGGGGAGGTGGAAGCACCTGTGTCATGTGATCTCAGAAGCTGCCATTTTGAATGACGCAGTCTTCAAGCCCTCGACCCCTGTGCACTCGCTTTCCGCTGTGCAGGCTGCTCAACTTCCCGTTTTCTGTTCCATTACCCTGCTCTGTCGACTCTCCACCACTACATAACATATATCCATCATCCACTTACTGTGTTACTGATGCTGCTGATCTACACATGTCATTACTTCAATTTAGTGGTCGTCCTTCATTCAATTATGTTAAGTTTACTCTTACAATCATCACCCTCCAATAGTTTGTTACGGCCTAGAGCCGGGTCTAAACACAGTATAAACAGAACAGTATCAACAGTATTAACAGTATCAACAGTGAGAAGAATTAACAGAACAGTATCAACAGTGTTAACAGAGAAAAGTATCATCAGAGAACCGCATGAACAGTTTTAACGTTATTAACAAAATGAATAGAAGTCAGTATCAACAGTATTACCAGTGAACAGTGTGAACGGCTTCAACAGTGTTTACAATAGTAACAGTATTAAAAGAGACCAGTATCAATAGTATTAATAGGGAACAGTATTAGCTGCATTAACAGCGTTCACATCACATTATTAACAGTAGTAGCAATTAACAGTATTAAGAGTATTTACTTATCAAAAGTCATACAGTGCAGTATAAATATTGGTTGATTATGGTTTTGTTGAACCTTTAATCTCTAACTATATCTTCTTCCTGTATGTTGGCTCAGCTCTAAGTTATGACTCTGCTCAAGTACATTTTAATAAGTTCCCCATTCACTCATCTCACCAAGGCGTAGAGAGAAAGATGAAGTGAAGCTTTTGCTCTTCTGGAACTTCATATCAAGTCCGTCCCCTCTATCACGTAAGTCAACTCTATGTCTGGTTGATAGAACAAAGGAACATAATTACTGTTTACATGTATTGATATATATTATTTTTGGTTTTATTCAAGCAATACCTGTTTTAGTTGATTTTAGGGTGTTATCTTTTTTTTTCTGTTTATATCTCTGTCTAAAATTTTCAAGAGTTGAAAATGTCCAATTAAATGTTATCTTTCAAGGTGTTACTTACATCACATGAGCGTGGTTATTATCATTGTTTGAATATTGGTATTATATGATTGGAAATTATGGTCATGGTAAAAGCGGAAGATTTACTGATATTTTGAAATAGACATTTCTTTAGCAGTTTACGATGTCTTACTATAATTAGTGTAGTACTGAATACCTTAAGTGTAGTACGATATTAAGTGTAGTACAAAAGTTAATGAGATTTTTGTATTTCTCCTGATGAAGTTCTGGAGGAGAACATGACTGGATCCTGGAGACTATTTCTGCTCTGTAGTCTCCTGCAAGGTAAACATCTCAACACTCCCTGATGTTACCTTTAATAGGTACCATATTAATACCTGTAGCAATGAAGTTATCTCTGTAGTACACTCTCTAATACCTTTGATACTCTGTTTTTACCCTCTGTAGTACTCTAATAATACCTGTAGTAGGTACTTGCTCTGTTAATACCTATATTACTCTTATAATACCTGTTGTACTACCTGTAATCCTCTATTAATACCTGGAGTATTCACTGTAATCCTCTGTAAATACTTATAGTATTCACTGTAATCCTCTGTTAATACCTGTAGTTACCGGAAGTACTCTGCTCATACTTTTTAATTACTCAGTGATTACTCAAACTTAAGATTTTAAACTTCGAATTTTGAATTGTAAGATCCAAATCAAACCTAATAAATGATATTATACCACGGTCTGCGGGAATACTCGATTCTAATTGGATGCAGGGCGTGCATTAACTCCTGATATACGGACACCTGGACAAGTAGTTCCGTCAAATTGTCTGTTTACCGTTCTCAATTAATGCGCTAGCTGGCGTATCGTCTCTAAAATAGTGGTAACCATAGCAACGGGAAACAAAACAAAGCTCAGCGGACTATAATACCTCCCGCTACCTCCCGTTCTAAAGTCGTAGCTATGGTCCGTCCTAATTACTGGAGGAGTGAATAACGTTTCCGTTGCATGAGAACCCAACGGGCGTGTAATGGTGGTTCCGGGTATTAGTCAGATCCCTCAGGCGTAACCAGGGAAACAAATGTATGTTTTGTGGAAAACTTTATATTCAGATTGTAAAACGCATGAAAATATAAATTAATGGTCTTAATTTGGTCACCGTTGGTAAGTGACCGTGGTATAAGCGGGATAATGCCCTTCGAGGTGTCCATTATCAGGAATGAATGGACTTCGCGGAGGCAACCGTCCTCCGCTTCGCGTCGGACGGTTCACGCCTCCACGTCGTCCATTCATTCCTGATAATGGACACCTCGTCGGGCATTATCCCTTACATAACTATAATAATAATAATTATCCCTTACATAACTATAATAATAATAATAATAATAATAATAATAATAATAGTAATAATAACTTAGTAACTAAACAATACTGTGGCGAGCAGCGCGGGAAGGACGAGACGGGAGCCCAGGTTCAAATGGCGGCGCAACTCTCGTGCCTCAATACACCGCACGACCCCGAGAGCTGCCTTTATTCAAACACACAACAGAAAACACGGCACACCTGACCAACACACACAAACAACACTCTCACTAATGGTCCCGATCACACTACACATCACAATTAACACACAAACAATAAAGAACCCCAAACCCGTTAACCCCACTCAACCTAATAACATAAACAAGTTATCTAAAGACAATAAAACCCCTTTTCCCCAAACAACATTATGAAAACCCCATTACCCAGACTCCCCAGGGGGTAGGCGTCGCCACACAGCCCCCACCTTAGGGGTCAGACGTCCCGACGACCCCAACACCCAATGCACAGTCCCGAGTGTTCAGGGGGCCAGCGCCGCCGCCTTGGCCCCTGCCAGTAGTGGCCCCGTTGAGGTGCAGCCTTCCCCTCGGGTTGGGACGCCCGTCTCCAACTGTCCGCAGAGGACCTGGGGGTGTGGTGGTCGGGAACCACCTCTTTCGGGGCCCCCACCAGGTTCTGCTGTAGGGGGGCTCTGGAGCGCCGTTCGGGCGCCCCATCCTCCGCCGCCCTCCGACGTCTGGCCTTCCGACGGCCACGCCGGCGGCTGGGACGAGGGTGGGTGGCACGCTGCCCCGTCCACCCGCAGTCCTCGACCAGCCCCAGCTGCCGACACTGCGCAAGGGAAGCCTCAGCCGTCTCGGTGGCAGGAAGGGTGGCCGTCCGGATCCGGCCCTTCCGCTGCCTGGACTTGACCTCCACATTCTTTGTGCGGGGGGCGGCCGCTGCCCCAGCCACGTCCACGGATGCACGGCGGCAGAGCTCCTCCTCAGCCCGTTCCGCCTGGTCCAGAGCCGCATCGAGGGTATGGGGCTCAGTGAGGCGGACATGCTGCCCCAGACTCTCCGGCTGCAGTCCCCGCAGGAAAGCGTGGAGCGCCAGGGCCTCCCGTGTAGCCGCGGAGAATTCCGGGTAGCTGCGTCGGGTCAAGAGCTGGACGTCAGCAGCGTAGACGCCCAGGCTCTCCTCCTCCCTGCGGCGGTGAGAAGCCAGCAACTGCTTGCTCTCGTTGCGGGAGACCCGTTCACCCAACCGCCTCTCCAGTGCTCGGATCAGGGCCTGAAGGTCTCGCTGGTCCGCTTGGTCCAGGTCAAGCGGCACCCTTGCTGCCGTCCCCTCCAACGCCAGAGCCAGGTGGACAACCGCCTCCTCGGCACCCCAGCCGTTGTGCCACGCCGCCAGCCGGAACTGGGCCAGGTATGGTTCCAACTGCGTTACCCCGGTGAACTTCGGCAGCCTAACCGCTGTCCTGGGGCGGTGGGCAGCCGCCGGTCCTCCGGGCCTTCCGGTCGTGTCCACAGGGGGGCGCTGCGCTCCCATAGCGCAGGGTGCGTTGTCCATGGGCTCGACCGCGAAACTCAAATCCCCCCGCGCATGCGCAGGCCAAATCCCACTTCTGACACCAATGTGGCGAGCAGCGCGGGAAGGACGAGACGGGAGCCCAGGTTCAAAATGGCGGCGCTGCCTTTATTCAAACACACAACAGAAAACACGGCACACCTGGGCCCTGTACCACGAAGCTCGCTTAGAGGGTTAGCGGGGTATGTTGAGCTCCAAGCCTGGGTTAGTTGTACCACGAAAGTCGATCTCTTTTAGCGTCGCTGTATCACCATGGTGACTTATGCTCGCAACCAAACCTGGTCGGGAGCAGTTTTTCGGCTTAGTCTAGCCGGAGATCGGCTACTTAAATCGGCGTGCGCAGCTTCCTAGCCCCTCCTCTGACAATGGCGTCACCATTTGTGGGTGTTCCCGTGGACCCCGGCGCACTTCTCGTACAGGCGTCTCTCCGGAGACAGAGGGTTTTACGGGACAGGACCGATCCCTTGGCATTGTCTGACGATATTCAGATTTCAGACTTTATTGTCATTGTGCAAACAACGAAATTGGGGTTCTTCATGAGAGATACAGATTCTCATCAGAGGGCGTTCGTTATTTGATCGTCCTTTTGGACCATATGTAGACAATGATTAGGCTACTGTTGCGCATTGTGTCTCCGTGACAGTGTGCTGGAGTGGAGGTAGCGCGTCAGTCTTGAATTTCTGTGCGGGGGGTTCGACTCCCAAGTGATGCAAATTTATGTGAAGCTTAATAGGTCATAATTCTCAAGCATATGCTATACTTATTCACTAAAGCTTATGGTATTATATTTTTGTGCTTATTTCGAACTTGAACCCATTTTCAAGGCCGTGCTGGCACCACATCTATGGGGGTAAAATGCATGATGATAGACCAGCGAAATTGAACCCCGGTCGCTGGCGTTCGGGTCATATACCAATCCATTACGCTAGAGCCGCTACCTCTCAGTGGTCGAAAACATGCAATACATTTCTTAAATAGGGTGTATTTAAAGTGAATTCCCTAAATGATAGAATAAGGCAGGATGGACGTTGCTTATGCATTTTTAAATATTCATCATTCTATTTGGATTAATGGCGAACAATTCTGCATTTGGCATAGTTATTTTACAGACAATAGACCAATTTTCACCTTACGTCAGAACGACGTCACACAGGTTCAATCGCGCATGACGGTGGCAAAAGACAAACAGAAAAATGTCGTGTTGTGCCGTGGGATGCCAGAATCGTAATTCTGTAAACAGTGACCTGAAGTTTTACAGAATACCAGCAGATAACAACTCGTTTAATGCAAACCGCAGACGTCGTTGGTTACAAGCTATCAGAAGATCCGATTGGAACAAAGACCTTATTAAAAATGCCAGACTTTGCAGTTCACACTTCATATCAGGTAAGTTAACCTAAGAACTTCACTCAATCAGACACATCACTCGGTTTGGCTTACAACAACAAAATAATGGTAAAGTTGTACGCTTATCTAACGCTAGAACACAGAATAATGTAGTTTTAGTCGTTTTAGCTAACTTACCTTAAATTGTGTTACGTTGTCTTGACGACTAGCTAGTCTCGTAAGCTTGGCAAACTCAGGCTAAATTTACCTGTTACACTATCGTACTGTCAATAACTAGAATATTGTTTTTTGGACAGGAGAGGTCTCCATGGACTTCAATAGTCCCGACTTTGTACCTTCTGTCTTTTCCTTCGCAACCCAGTGTGAAATAGACAAAGGAGATACAAAACTTGAGAGG
This sequence comes from Gadus morhua, assembly GCF_902167405.1. Lineage (NCBI taxonomy): Eukaryota > Metazoa > Chordata > Actinopteri > Gadiformes > Gadidae > Gadus > Gadus morhua. The sequence continues at coordinate 5,912,343 of NC_044053.1, forward strand.
TAAATATTGTCACTTTAGCCTTATTTAGTTGCTAACTGGAATCACATTGCATGCATCAAAATGCAGAGAATGTATGGCAAGTAAGGTCAGATAGTTTTTAGATAATTTGTCAGACCAGATTTTTGTAATGTCTACATTGTCTTGTGAAGCCCTGTTAAGCTATGCTATGTAATTTACACTTGACTTGGTTTTGGTACCTGATAACCTCCTATGATCTACCAAGCAACTAAACTGTTTTGGACTGACTGTTTGACCTCATCTCTGTGTATCAGATTTAAGAGGAAAAGAAAAAGGGAAGAAACCATCCACAGACCACCAGATGATGTACAGCGGTCCAAAGAAGCTAGTGATGAGGCTTCTGGAGCTTGCCTGTCCTCAGATGACTGCAGAATGGAGCCTGGTGCTGATCAATGCACTGGTAAGAGCTTATAATACCTTAACTAATGTAGGGCAGTCATTATTAGGATGAAACAGGTTTTGTTTATATATTGTTTAATACAGCATAACTGTGTTGTTAATGACATTGATCATTATTCTGTTTAGCACATGCTGTTTGAAAACATCCTTAAAAAAATTGAGAAAAGCTCAACTTAAACAAGTGACAGTGCTTATTTTATTAAGTCTTAAGTCTATTACTATCTAATATCTATTTCAGAAGCCACAGTCCCAAAGGTTCTCCATGATGATCTGAAACACAAGTACAGCCAACTTTCTACAGAGTGTGTCAACCTGCGTTTGGAGATCGACAAACTGAAAACTGAGAATGAGGAACTAAAGGCAACACTCATGAATACACAATTTTCCTTTAGCTCTATCAAGAGTAAAGCAGTGCAGGTTCTGTTTTTCACAGGGCTGACCAGTGTCTTATTTGAGTGGTTGAGTCACAAACTTAAAGACAGTGTAGAGGTTGTGCGTGGCTCTATGAACCTGAAGGATCATCTATTGATCGTCCTAATGAAACTTAGACTAGGGCTCTGCAACAAGGATATTGCTTTCAGATTTAATGTCACAGAAAGTGACATTTCAAACATTTTGAGAAGTTGGCTCCCTGTTATGTCTGCGACTTTAAAGCCTCTCATAAAGTGGCCAAGCAAGCATGCAGTATTAAAGAATATGCCAAAATGTTTTAAACCTAAATATAAACATTGCAGGTGCATTATTGACTGTACAGAAATTTTTATCAATAGACCCACAAATTTAACCTCCAGAGCCCAGACGTACTCGAATTATAAAAGCCACAACACTATTAAATATTTGATTGGCATGTCACCTTCAGGAGCCATTTCTTTTCTGTCGGCAGGTTGGGGTGGGCGAGTTTCAGACAAACAAATTACAGCCGAGTCTGGATTTTATGACCTTCTAGAGCATAATGATGAGATACTAGCAGATCGGGGTTTTACCATCAGAGATGAGCTTGCCACACGTGGTGCCACACTTAGGATCCCTCACTTTACCAAAGGTAAAAAGCAGCTCTCTGCTCAAGAAGTGGACATATCAAGGCGTTTGTCTAATGTGAGAATACACATTGAACGAATAATAGGTAGATGGAAAAATTTTAAAATTCTGACAACTATTATTCCACTCACACAGGTTGACCTGTTAGACGATATAGTGATTGTTTGTGGAGCACTAACAAACCTTTGTAAATGTATAGTCCCAAGATAGCTTAATTTAGATTTATTCTGTAAGTAACTGTTTATTGTCATCAACACAATTAATTGCACATTCAAGTGTTAAAATGTAAAATATTAGTACTGTATTAAATCATTTGCTTCGAAGAACATTTCATTCATCATTTTTGCACTGTTCACAACACCAATCCACAACCTTTCTTCTTACTCTAGCACATGTGTAGTGGAAATGGTTCTTGCACTTTGCACAGTCAATCATCATTCCAAAGTCTGGCCTTTGACAGTGTGAGCAGACTGTAGGTGACTGCATCAGTGGATCCATGCTGCGTGTTAACAGCTCAGGCAAAATACTCTGTTTGAAGAACTTTTCAGCTTTAGGCAGGACTGCTTGTAGCATTTCTTCATCTCTGGTGATGCGGTTGATAGCAACAACTTGCTTTGTCCAAACCACAAAGTCGCAGTACTGGGTGTTGCATACAAACATGTGTAGCTGAACTTGATGGTAGTATTCATGATTCTTCTTTAATTGTAGTGCTTTGTCTAAGCAGAACTGTGTGTCCTCGCTACTCCCTGTAAGACCATCACGGTATTTGTATGGACACTTAATCTCTAGGGTTGCTTTCCCACAGCAGGTACAGTTTGCTATTCCATCCGGCGATGCCCCAAGATGTGGTTTGTCTGGCCGCACAACAAGACCGCAAAGCTCCACTTCAAAGTTGGAATGTTGTGCTTTCATTATTTCTGTGTATTGTCTTCTGGCTGTGTCCTCCATATCTCTTCCCCAAAGTACTGCTGGCACATGGGACAAGTCTTGTTTATTGTAGTGCATTACCTGTTTTACAAGGTTTAGTTTAGCTGTTTCGGTTACTACAGTGTATACACGATGTAGGGTTGTGCTTGTTATCCTTCCATTTCTGTGTGTGTGCCAGGCCTGAGACTGTGCCTGATTTTTAGTTGTAAGCTCAAGGTTTACACACTGCTCATTAGTTAACCCCATCCTCAGTTTTTCAAAAGTCTCTTCACTCCTCTCTTGTAGTTGATTTTTGCAGAGGCATCTCAGATTGGCATCATACAGAGCGACTAGTGGCTCTGGGAGGTCCCCGGCCTCTGTGTCAGATTCTGTTGCGGAATCTGTGTCACTGAGTTCCATGGTAGTGAGTACAGCTGCGTTAGGTGCCAGTAGTTTCAATTCCGCAATGTCTTCATCTGTCAGTTCTGAATACACAAAATAAATATTAGATAACTTATTTTCATACATCTGCCATTAATAGTTACATGACCCTGATTATAACGTATGTATTTACATTAATTATAAAATATAATGAATACCTTATTGCTATATGTACATGACCTGATCTTGCCTACATTCAGATTGTGCCTACCGTTTACATTATTCTGTCTACGCTTTACTCTGACTGGCTTCAGTTGGGTGTCTGTCCTTTTAGCCTTTCTGAAGCAGATCTCGCTTAGTCTGGCTGGTTTCACCTCTCTCTTGGATGTGTGGATCCACATATTTGTCCCTGAAGTACAACACCTCTCCGTCTTTCCCATCCTGACCCACACCTCAACTTTGAACATTAGTGCAGCTGCATGGCTGCAGCATGACCCTAACCTGAACAAAACATTTTTTGTACGTTAGGCTTTACATATACGTAAGGGCAGGCTAACAACGGTTTTAGCTATGATTTCCAGCAAATAAGCAGTTACATTTTGTTACAGTGTTACAGCTAGGCTACAGTGTTACAGTTACAGATTCAATTGCTGACACTGACAATTGGGTAAATAATGAACATTTACAATAGTAAACTTATGTTGGTTTACATACCCAGCCATACAGGTGCAGTTCGCAGTAAGAATACAGTTGTTGGTCTTGTTGACGATAACCCAGGCCTTGTACAATTCTGTCTTCTTTCCCTGTCTTTGGCTAGGCAGAACCTCCGTCTTCATCACAACGAAGTTTTGAACATTGTAATCATGCCATAGTATGTCTTGGACATGACCACACAGAACAAAATTGTAAGCATCCAGAGACTTGTACGCTTTTAGCTTCTCCCGGGTATATACACTTGGAGTTTCGATTAGGTAATTATAAATCTCTGGCCACTGGATGCTAGGCCATTTCGTTTCATCATTTAACCATTGACAAGGTGCTATTGCAAACGGATCTGGAAGACGTATCCCACTGCCCACTAACGTCAATTTGGCTAAATAACAGTGTTTATCACTGGGTGACAGGCTATTGAAATATGTCGAAAACATTTTACTAATCAGATCTAATCATTATTAACTATAATCTTTTAAAAATCTATCTAGGCTACTTGTATTATTATCCGAGTGGTCCTTTTGCCGTTATAAATAACTACCCTTTCGCTGTTTTCTGCCACCACCCTGCGCGCGCATCCGAATGTTTACAAATAAAAAATTGGTCTATATGCAGAATCTTTTCACTTATACGCATATAGACTGCTTGATCGATCGTAAAGGTGAGAAAAATGACGCAAAAAACGCCCCTTTCACGTGAACGCGCACTGAACCTAAAGCGGAAAACCTGGTTCAACTAATCGAATCTAAAGTGAGCTTCGTGGTACCATTTAACTCTGATTGCGAGTTACGGCTCTGTCGAGCCAGGTTTTCCCAAGAAAGCCTGGGCATGTTCAGCGAGCTTCGTGGTATAGGGCACTGACCAACACACACAAACAACACTCTCACTAATGGTCCCGATCACACTACACATCACAATTAACACACAAACAATAAAGAACCCCAAACCCGTTAACCCCACTCAACCTAATAACATAAACAAGTTATCTAAAGACAATAAAACCCCTTTTCCCCAAACAACATTATGAAAACCCCATTACCCAGACTCCCCAGGGGGTAGGAGTCGCCACAATACTAACTAATAATAATAGCAGGATATATTATCTTGTTTTGTTTGGAAGTTCAATGTTGCATTAAAATATTTTTTCAAAGTTTGTGCATCGAGTTTGTCAACCTCTTGTTTTAAAGGTGCTGGGTGCAGTGCTGCAGTATATGAGGCCATAATGCCAGAAGGAGTGACGACACTCAGTGGATCCTGTGTAACCGTTCCTTGTTCGTTCACCTTGGAGGATGGGAAGGAAAACATGATTAATTCTGGATGCAAACCATTATGGTTTAAAGAATACAATGGTCCAGAAATAACTTCAGTAACATTCAGGGGAAATCTAGAAGCGTACGACTGTACTACAGCATTCAATGACGTACAGGAAAATGTTTCAACTGTATTTAGAATAGAATGTGAAACACCAGATTTCAAATATACGTTTCGTAATAGTCCTGTGAACATCCAAATCAAGGGTAAGTTCAATGTGTGTCAGTCTGAAACAACCATATATTGGTCTTACTGTGGTTCAGATGATGCTGAGTGCTGGTAATGCTTGGGTCTCCATAGTAACCACTCTAAATTGGTTTGGTACCCAGGGCTCCCTGATGCACCTCGTTTGACCACCCCCAAGGAGCCGGTGGTGGAGGGGACTCCTGTGGAGCTGGGGTGCTCTGCCCCGTCCTACTGTGACACCCACCCCCCCACTGTGACGTGGACCTCCGCCCTGGGGCTCAGCACCCAGCTCCAGCAGGACGATACCGTGACCTCCACTCTGACCTTCAACGCCTCCCACCTCCACCATGGAAACAATGTCTCCTGCACTGCAGCCTACTACATACCATCTGGGAACAAAACTGTGACGTCTACAAGATACCACCTCAGTATCTCATGTGAGTCAATGTACTACCTTCTCAATGAAGAGTACATTTTATTATTTGTTTACCTTTTTATATTGATCTTCTTGGTGAATATACCTTTTTTTCCTTGATCTTAGAAGACAAAGCAGTGGGTTGATAAACAACAACCTTTGATGCTTCTCCTGTTTTTCAATTCATTTACTTTATTTTATTGTATTCGGAACAGTTTTGTCAAATTCACAACATCTAACCAACGACACCGGAGCTGAGGGCTAGGCTCTGATTGGTGGGTTCTCTCTCAGATGCCCCCAGGAACACCTCTGCTGTCGGCAGCCCGTGTCTTCCAGCCGGAGAGGGAGGCTGCCTCAACCTGACCTGCACCAGTCATGCTAACCCTGCTGTCAGCGAGGTCACCTGGTACCGAATACACGGAGAACACATCCTTAAGATCGGGAGTGGATCTTCTCTGTCCATCCAGCTGTTGAACACCAATAACGTTTTCTTCTGTGTAGACAGGAATGACTTTGGCACTGAACCGTCTAATATTATCGACATTCAATGTAAGTTGATTCAGAACAGGTAACCACCCTGAGCTTGGTGATGTATCTAAAGGTTTCCTCGATCTAAGACAGAAGACAAAGCAGTGTGTTGATCAATAATTCAAAGTAAGATTGACTCAAAACCAGTGAGCAAATGTAAGGTTATTTTATTCAAACCTGAATATGTTTTTTAGGTACTCATTTCCGTTTTTGTTCTGCTTTTTTGATGACTCTGACTGCTTATTGTAAGATCAACATTCAAACTTAGATTGACAAAAAAACAGGAACAACCCTGAGTTTGGCGATGTAGTGATAACAATGTTTTTCGTTAAACAGGAAGTAAGATGACTTGCTTGAAATGCTCTCTTTTTGTTGTCTTTCCCCTTCCCTGTATTCACAGTTCTTTCACAGAGCTTTAATATTCCAGACTTGGTGCTATGCATTGGCCCATCTGCTGTGATAATCGTGGGATTAGTGTGCGTGATCGTGTGTATTATAAGGTAAGTCTACATGAAACCGTACACATTCACTTTGTCATTTAGCAGCAGATGCCTACAAGCAGACTGAGGACATGGAGAACTGAAACCCAGGGGCGAAGTTGAGCGTTGACAGTGTAGAGTGCAATGACGGTTGCCAACTCCTCAAGTACCAACTACATACACCATAATGCCCTGCTGTTCAATACATCTGAAAACGTTTAAGGCAAGATATATGCATCATATTTGCAAAATATATTTTTTTATCCAATGAGGGCTATTTAAAGAAAACTGAAGAGATTCAGCAGGATTAACAGCACTGCCAGGTGCTCGTCACGTCGTGTAGCTTCAGTGCTGGAGCTTCTGCTCTTAAAAGGTTTATCACACATCAGTTGTGTCACGTGTGGGACATATCAAATTATTTACAATAACCCGTGGATTATTATCTATGTAGCAGCGAATCAGAAATAGACAGCGATTCTAATTGTACTATATTTAGCTCAGTCCACCCTATGCATCATACACTGTCTAGTCTGTCCCCCTGGTGCGCATTATTTTTCCGGTTGTATTCCAGTCAACGGGAGTGGGACAGCGCTCTCTCTATGATAGCTCTGCCAGAACCTTTCAACTGGTTACCAAACCCTCTGACCAATAGACCATCCTACCCAGTGGTGTAGTCTACGTGATACGCAGGTATACGCCGTATACCCACTAGGAACGCACCAGGATTTGCGTATACCCACTTAAAAATGTGCACGGACACGTATCAATCGTCTTGTGACAGATCTTTCACTTCTGTGTTTATTTTTCGCAAATACCGGTTGGGTATAACTGCAATAAAATACTTTTAGCAGGGGAAGTTATCTCCTACATTCACCATTCATAAAATTCCCCCTGCGCGCTAGTGCTCTGCCATGTCTCTGTTACGAAGCGCGAAGTTCCCCCTTTATCTCTGCACGTTAGTTGGCGGGCCGAGCCCCTCCTTCTCGCGTGTGTGTGCGCGTGTGTGCGTGTGTGTGCGTGTCCACTCCAGTCCTCCCATATTAATGTGTAAACCACATAACAAGTAGTCAACAGAAGACAATGTTTTAATCCCACTTTGTATCGCCTTGTTACTTTTAGATGAGAACCCCTGGCCAGCCTTTCGGACTGGGTGTCAGGCTAGGGAATTTAAAAACAGGCATCCTTGGTTAGAGTGGAGGGAAAAAAGTTTGGTAAATGTCAGCCAACATACAGTTGGTATACACAATTGAAATTCATAATGTTAATCACTATGCAAAGAGAGTATAGCTAATTCATGTTCATTTTTAAGGTGCAGTAATTTCACACTTTTACACAATTCAATTACTGTATGGTATGTTAGATAACAACAGTAAGAGCTCAAATTAGAGCAATTGAAAGAGTGAAACATTAGTCTCCTGTCATCTCCTTCTCATGCACCGGTTAGCCATGGTTGTAAACAGTTCATTAAATTATTTTGAGTAGATTTTGTCCTTGTTTAGCATGTGCTATTGCTACTATAGATATACAAAGGACAACTTGTCATTTTTGTGTTCTGTTTGTTCATACTGTTATTAAAACTGATAAACCTACGCAGCTTTCCATGATTGTTGATAATCGTTATACTCTTAAATCAGCGGGTTGTAGACCCCTCCGTTGGTGAGCGTGGTGCGACACCCCATAAGCGCCACACACGTACACGTACCGGTGGGACGGGTTTGTATGAGGCTGGGAGGGAATCATCACAGTATACCCACTACAATAAAATAGACTACACCACTGATCCTACCCCTTCTGATATACAGTTTGCTCTACTGTTTGTTACTTTGATTTCAGAACCCGGAAAGTGAGTGAGGAGACGCGGTCCTTTAACGCTGCCACTGTGAAGCGAGCCCCCCCAGACGAGGAGGAGTCCCAGGTAACGTGGATACAAGCTCCACACTGACCTATGGGATATATGTGGAGCTCTGTTGTGTTTGAAGACCCATTCTGTATCTCAGGTCGTCCTCAGAAGTGAGGAGGACGTCTACGTTAACAGCGGGATGCAGATGAACCCGGTTGGGCCGAGAGAGGAGCCGGTTGGACCGGGAGAGGAGGCTGTTCTGAGAGCCGGTTCCCCAGTCTCAACGCACCGTGATGCAGCCTCCTCCCGCCGGATAGGCCCTGCAGGCTCCCACCCAGGACGACCGGTCTCTAGGGAGCTCACTGAAGATACTCAGTAAATAGTTCATGATGACCAAGTATTTCCTCAGAATAGATAATTGAAAAGATAGAATATAGCGTTATAGTCTTACTGTAGATCACAAGACTGGTTGCTGCTCCATGTTTTGCTCTCTGTTTTCCTTTCCTTATTTTCTCTCTTTCTTATTGGTTGGTTACCGTTTATAAAAGGTATTTTCCCACTGTGTTTATTCTTCTGCCAATATCAGGCTCCAATCCCAGCTGACTCCAAATAAGGGAACAGCCTACTTGTGATTATATGGCCCTGGTAAACCCTGAGAACAACTAGTGTCCCTGGTAACACATGCATCCCTGGTGATCCCTGGTAACCAGTAGTGTCTCTGGTAACAGCTCACAGCCCTGCTAAACACTAGAGTCTGTGGTAACCACTTCTGCCCAATTTAACTCCTGGTAACCACTAGTGTCCCTGGTAACCCCTGGTAACAACGTTTGACCCTGGTAGCCCTTAGTACCAACTAGTGAACCTGGTATGCACTAGTTCCCTGGTCGCCCCTGGTAACCACCTGTGTCCATGGTGACCACTATCATCGCTGCTAAGGTGGTGTGATCAGTGTCAGTTGTGGCCCGCCTATAAAGTCCCTCCAGAAAAACGTGTTTATGCGATCGCATAATTCAACACATAATCAGCCTAAGTCCGCATATTCATGCGGAGGCCGCATTTTTTCAAATACGCCACACTTTCACCGCATAAATTGCCAATTTCCGTGAAAAAAAGCAACCATTTCCCCCTGTTGCCATGGGAGCGTTATGGAGTGACGTAATTACGCGACGTGAACGTCATCGCAAACCCCGCGATGAAGGCAAGATGAAGCGGTTTCATTTGCCAACAAAGATAAGTGCAAAAGACCGTGCAAAGCAGTTTCCCGGATTGTTACACGACAGTGGGGGCAAATTATTTTGCAGTCCGGGCAACTGCGTGTTGGACCACAGGCGGAAGTCGACGCTGGAAAACCACTTTGCCACAGCCAAACATGCAAGGATGGTTAAAGAGATGGACGTTGAGGGAGAGGGGATGGAGGATGAGGAATGATTGGCTAGTGTTAGAGGCTGCAGTTAGTTTTCATTTTCACTGTGGACTGTTGTCCACAGTGTTGTCAAATACAAACTAATAGACAAACTCTAAAAATAAAGGGGGAACAGATTTCTGCCAACCCTACCAACCCAAGAAAACTCTACTCTGGTGGAGCACAACAAATATCCATTTCATCCATCACTATACCTCGTCATGCTTAAACCCCCAAGTAACAGGAACACGTTTACTGAGAAATTAATTGCACTGCGAGATTGCATTCAATGAGTTGCATTCAATGAGTTGATGCAACTTTACAGTTGTAAGATTGCACTTTACTCTTTTGAAAAGCTTCCTCTGTAATACAGGAACATTTATTTTTTATATTTTATTTATTATTTTTTACAGAAGTTGTAGCAGATTCTTTTTGTAAAGCTACAGAAGTTGTACTCAATGTTTTGTACGTTTGAGCCATGTTTTAAGGTCTCAAATAAAGCAAGATGAGAACTTAATTATTCCCAGCACTTTCTGTGATGTAGTATGTTTGTTTAACATAGAAAGTAATAAGAAATGACTCTTTACATTAAGGTACTAGCCTAGTGAGAACAGGGCGTTGGGGGAATCACTTTTTTCCCCTCTTCTTCATCAAACCGCAATTTTTGCAAGTTCCCGCATTTTTTGCAAGTTCCAGCAATTTCATCGCATAAAATTGCATAAATATGCCGCATATTTCATCGCATTTTTTTTTGAAAACGTGCCGCATAATCAAGGATTTTCGGCCGCATAAATCACAAAAATAACGACGCATTTTTCTGGAGGGACTGCCTAAACACTCATTATGCACTCTCTATAATAGCTCTGCCAGAACCTTTCAACTGGTTACCAAACCCCCTGACCAATAGACCATCCTACCCCCTCTGATATACAGTTTGCTCTACTGTGTATTCCTTTGATTTCAGAACTCGGAAGATGGGTGAGGAACCGCAGTCCCTTTACACTGCCATTGTGAAGCGAGCCCCCCCAGACGAGGAGGAGTCCCAGGTAACGTGGATACAAGCTCCACACTGACCTCTGGGATATTTGTGGAGAGTGTTTGAAGACCCATTCTGTATCTCAGGTCGTCTTCGGAGGTGAGGAGGACATCTACATTAACAGCGGGATGCAGATGAACCCGGTTGGGCCGGGAGAGGAGCCTGTTGGACCCAGATAGGAGGCTGTTCTGAGGGCCGGTTCCCCAGTCTCAACGCACCGTGATGCAGCCTCCTCCCGCCTGATAGGCCCTGCAGGCTCCCACCCAGGACGACCAGTCTCTAGGGAGCTCACTGAAGATACTCAGTAAACAGTTTTTGATAACCGAGTATTTCCTCCAATAGATTTTTTAAAAGTTTGTATATGGCTTTATAGTTTTAATACAGATTACAAGACTGGTTGCGGCTCTATCTTTTGCTCTGTTTTCCTTTCCTTATTTTTCTCTCTTTCTTAGTGGTTACTGATGAATATAAAAGGTGATATCCTACGGTGTTTAGCCTAGTTGTGATTATATGGTCCTGCTAAACCCCGAGAACATTAGTGTCCTTGATAACCACAAGCGTCCCTGTTGATCGCTGGTAACCCCTAGTGTCTCTGGTAACTATTAGTTGCTCTGCTGAACATTAGACTAGTGGGCGGCAGTAGCTCAGGAGGTAGAGCGGGTTGGCTGGTTAACCTGGAGGTTGTTGGTTCGATCACCGGCTCCTCCTAGCTGAGTGTCGAGGCGTCCATGAGCAAGGCACCTAACACTAACTGCTCCCGACGAGCTGGCTGTCCCCTTGCATGCTTGACCCTGCCGTCGGTGTGTGAATGGTGAATGGTGAATGTGAGGCAATATTGTAAAGCGCTTTGGGTGGTCAATGGTGAGAAATCGCTATATAATTGCAGTCCATTTACATTTAGACTCTGTGGCAACGACTTCCCCCAAGCCCTTAGTATCAACTAGTGAACACGGTAAGCACTAGTTCCCTGGTAGCCCCTGTGTCCATGGTGACCACTAGCATCGCGTCTAATTTGGTAACCGTCAGTGTCAGTGGCGGTGGACATCACATTCCATTCTGCAAGGGTAATGTTTCCCTCTGGTGGTGATTTGCATTCTCAGCCCAATTAGGGAATGCTTGTAATTGTCCAAAGTGATTTTAATGCAATATATACTGTTTCAGTTTACAAAATACATTGTTTGCAAATCTACTAACATTAATAAATGTATTGTTACGTCCCCCGCTAGGGGAAGGGGTGGCAACATAAAAACCAGATGTCTTTGGTTAACTGGAAGTAGTTTATTTAACCCGGAGCTTGGGGTAATCAATGTAACACAAACAGAGGAGGCAAAACTACAAAAAGGAAAAGGACCATTGGGTGCTGTCCAAATCAAAGAAATGAATATAACCAAAAGAGAAGCTCCCAAAATACATGAGTGGAACAGCACCCCTGCGACTAATGTTTTTAACAGAGGTATAGCTGCGTGTGGTGTGCGATAACCCCTAACAAACCCTTGCCCAGTTCCCAGGTAGTCAACAAGAGCCTCAATCAAACAACAAATAACCCTTCGAAGACCCAATATGGCAAGCTGCAAATCCAAGACAAGCTGCCGTGAATATTGAGCTTGCCCGTTTTTTATTCTCCTGGATCCTCGGTCTTCCGATGCAGCAACCAATCACTTCCGGGGAAAGGCACATCAAAATTAACATAATGGTAAACAAATCCCACGCGGGAAAAACACATGGTCATTTGCATAGCAGTCGACAAACTGAGGTTTTTACCCATGAGGGCGGGGCGTCAGTCCGCAACCGTAACAGTATTTATTGTAATTCTATTCTTTGGCAAAATAAACATAGGGCAAGTTTCTACTAGGTTTTATAGCAATGTATATGTTCATTAAAATGTGTAACCATTGCCTTCAAACAATTGCAGTGTTTTTCTTTCTTTTTTACACTGCTTTCAGCTCAAGGCAAGGCAAGGAGCGGCCCCAAAGAAAGTCTTGCCTAGGGCCCCCTACTGCCTAGAACCAACGCTGACCAGTGTACCTGGTAACATAGATGTCCCTGGTACATCTAGCGTCCCTGGTAACATCTAGTGTCACTGGTAACATCTAGTTTCCCTGGTAACATCTAGCGTCCTAGGTAACAACTAGCATACCTTGGTTCCCTGGTACCAACCGGTCTTCCTGGTCAGTATTAACTAAGAGCAGTATTTACAGTATCAAGAGAGAACAATATAAACAGTGTTAACAGTTGACCGTATCAATGGTAAACATTTTCGTAAGGGAACAGTGTAAACTGGCAGAGTCTGATTGGACTCTGGGGCTGGGTGAGGCTGCACACCTGTTGCAAAACCAGCTGTCTCCACTCACACTCGGGGAGATCTCCTGGATGCGACGGAGCACCCTTGCCGTGTTCATTATCACCCTTGTGCAATAATCAATATTTTTAACACCACCACCCTAAGTCCTTTGTCTTGAGGAGCCCAAAATAAGTCACCTAGGTGGGGTGGGGCAGCGTCCTATGTGGGGTGTAACATGGACCTTTGCTACAGGCAGTATGAACAGAGCAGGATCAACAGTATTAACAAAGAATGGTAGTACCAGAGCAGTGTCAACAGTATTAATATGGAACAGTGTTAACAGAGATTAGTATCAACAGTACTAACAGAGCAGTATTAACAGTGCAGTATTAACAGTTGTGCCGACCCTGTGGCTCGAGGAGACTGGGGGCAGGTCCCCTGCTCATGTGTTGGAGGTCGTGGGAGGAGCCAGTGGCTCATTACGGAAAAGTGGAAGCACCTTTGTCACTTGTTCTCAGAAGTTGCCAATTTGAATGAATGACTCGCTTTCCCTTTTGAAGGCTTCTTAACTTCCCGTTTTTTGTTCCATTACCCTGCTTTGTTGACTCTACACCTAACCACTACATAACATATATCCATCATCCACTTACTGTGTTACTGATGCTGCTGATCTACACATATCATTACTTCAATTTATTGGTTGTCCTTAATTAAATTATGTTAAGTTTACTCTTTCAAATATCAACCTCTGCAATAGTTTGTTACGGCCTAGAGCCGGGTCTAAACACAGTATTAAAGGTCCCATGGCATGCTACTTTATGGATGCTTTAATATAGATAGTAGTTGGCCCCTAATACAGTATTTGAAGACGTTTCAGAAATTCAGCTGTGTTGCAGAATTACAGCCACTACGAAACCAGTCGCACATTGAGCTTTCCCCAAACGTATGGGGTCAGAACAGTGTCATTGATGATGAATGCACAGAGAAGTATTCAAAAATGTATTTTGTGATTTATAAATAAATTACTCACTTCTCACAAATACATATCAATGCATACACAAATGGATATCGGCATGTATAAATGTACAATTTATCCATATACAAAAATAAGTTTCACACAAACATTTCTGATCCACACATATGTACCTTGTTTGAAATAAATGTAATGTAAATCCTTAAATATATGAATTAAAAAAATGTGTCATTCACTTTTCATTTGTGAACTGGTTTGCATTTGTGTGTGAACTGGTCTGTATTTATATTTGGATTTAAGTCAATCACATGACTGCAGTGACTGGGTTTTTACAATGTCGGTGCCGTTTACTACTTTAACGGCACTGACAATCCCAAACCCAGTCGAAACTAGATGGAAAAAGTGTGTAGCTCAAAACGTGACGCAGCTTTTACTTCTTCGCCACCTAGAGATTGTTATGTACGATCATTCAAAAAACCCATGTTATTTCCCACAGACATTTGACCCGGGAGGCTCCGAAGCTGGACTCAGAGGTCGGAACTGCAGTCATGTGATTGGCTGAAAACAAGGGAGGCATCTGATTGGCTACAGAGAGTTCCTTGTTGAATGAAATGCATTTGTGAATCCAGCGACGTCAGGAGAGTCTCAAAAATCCACATATAAATACAGTCCAGTTCACACACAAATGCAAACAAGTTCACAAATGAAAAGCGTCTTGTTAATTCAAGTTTAACAGTTTGTATATAAATGTAACAACATCCAAATACATTTTTGGTGAAAATTGCAGATATTTTTTTAATTAACATATTTATGGATTTATATTACATTTATTTAAAACAAGGCACATGAGTGTGTGGATCAGAAATGTGTTTGTGAAACTTATTTTAGTTTATGGATTTATTTTACGTTTATACATACCGATATCCATTTGTGTGTGCATTTAAATGTATTTGTGAGAAGAGAGTAATTTATATATAAATCACAAAATACATTTGTGAATCCTTCTCTGTGCATTCATTATTAATGAGACTGTTCTAATCTGACCCCATATGTAACGGGTACAAATATAGACTGCGCCTTTAAGAGAAAACGGGCGGGAAGAGGGGAGCGGGAAGACAGACAGTGAACGAGCGGGAAGACAGTGAAGGAGCCAGGCGGTGTGCAAGGCGATGTAATGCGGTTGCATGCTGGTTTTTCCGTTTTGATTTGTTAGATAAGTTTAGCACCAAGTTAAGTTTAGTACCAAGTTGTTCCAGTCAAACTGGTACGGTTTTGCGTCAACTCAGTCGCTGAGATTGGTGCGGCGGTTTTGAGCGTTTCGTAGTGGAGTGAGTCTGGACGTCAGTGGAGGCGACGGGGCAAAGAGACCCTCCGTGTGATTGTTACGAGGGAGGACGCTGTCCTGCGTGGTTGCCTGGGAGTCTGAACGTCGGTGAAAACAGGCCCTCCGTGTGATTATTGCGAGGAAGGACGCTGTCCTACGTGATTGCCTGGAGCTGCCCGAGAGCTGGGGTCGTTTCGGGAGGGCTTTGCCCTGCCAGCCATCGCACATCCCGAAGTGCGGTCTCTGCTGCAGTATCGTAATCCCTGCACCCCACCTAACCATTTACACTGAAACAGAATACACACACACCGTGCGCAGCGCGAACAGAACTGGGACGGAACGAACTAACGCTGCGCCGGTACACACACACACACACACACACACACACACACACACACACACACACACACACACACACACACACACACACACACACACACACACACACACACACACACACACACACACACACACACTGAAGGAAAGGTGTCTTTCTTGAGTGTTATAAGTGTTATAATATAGACAGTGTTATATTGGATTGTGATTAGAGATGTCCCGATCTCATTTTTTAGCTCCCGATCCGATTCCGATATTTTCATATTGCTCCCGATCCGATCCCGATATTTCCCGATACTGGTTTTCCGATACCGATTTCCGATGTCACTTGTGATCCGATTAAACGGCATTATTCCAAACACATGACAGGGAGGGGAAAAGGGCAATTACTAAAAAGATAACGTAATAAAATGATTACCTGAATGTCTTCGAGGATGGAGTAGGCCTTTGGTGAATGCTTAAAATGACCCACAAGCTTCCGTGCGTTGGCGACATTGGTTGATGACCACTAGATGCAATGTGTGTGCGAGGCAGCCCAGGCTCTGTACCCCCATGTCTGCAAATGCTTACAGTCAGAGATTGGGAGAGAGGATGATGGTGAGAGAGAGATAGATGAGAGAATATCATTTCAACTGGATATTAATGTTTAGTTTTAAATTGTTTGCTGTCTCAATAACAGCTTGCTGCTAGTGGCTATGCTGACGTGAGTTAGCTAATAACGCTAGGCTAACTTCTAGCCTGTTAACATGGTTTTCCATCAAACAGACACGTTATCGATACATAATTTTAAATAAACCCAGGGTATACGTAATTATATTTGGGAATAGGTGGTAACTAGTGCCCGACCGATTCATCGGCCTGCCGATTTAATCGGCCGATTATAGCCTTTTCGAAAATAGTCAACATCTGCCAAAAATATGCAGATTACAACCGATTATTATTTTATTTTTTTTAAATGTTATTACGCTTAGTATCCTGCAGATTTCGCTCCTACTCGCCTTGCTAACTAACAACTTTAGCTGGAGTAAAAAAGAGGAGATTGAATTTTACCGTACAACATGAAAGCACGCTCGCTCAGGCAGCTGCGCCCTCACCTCACCAATGTACACAAGGCGTGTTGTTTGAGCATGTTGTGCCTGTTTTTCTTCAGGTCCCAGGCCATGTTATTTTGTTATACTGTAGACTCTAACGGTGAGACCATACTGCTCAGCACGCACGTGTCAATGCTCACGAGCGCAGCACATTATGAGTTAGTTAATATTTTACATTTTACATTACACTAATTTATTTTGATTTAATTGACTGTAAATGTATTCTAAAACACTCAAAGGTTCTGCATTCAATTCACATATTCGTCAAAAGTGGCCGATTAAATCGTAAACGTAATTTTTCTCTGAAAATAATCGGCATTGGCACTCAAAAATCAATATCGGTCGGGCCCTAGTGGTAACATTTAATATACATCCAGTAGATCATGTCAAAATCATCAAATGGAAGTTGACTTCATGATAGGGTTGGGCGATGTGAAGGAAATGGCCGATTGGCGCTCTTGAAGGCAAAACATTGTGATGGCCGAAGCCATCGGCGGGGACGGGGACGGGGGGGGGGGTTGTTGTTACGTATTTTATTATTTTTTAGTTTAGTTTTAATTTCATTATTATAAAAAATATTTCGAATACTAATGTTATTATGTTATTTAAAAAGGTAAAGGAAGTTTTTCATTGAGGAGCTGGAGGTGTCAGAGGTGGATACGCAACTCACAGCTGACTAGAAGCGCGTCATCCTGGAGAAGATTGAAGGGAAATATGACAATGATGACTCCCAGAAGATGACGCGCAAAGCAAAACTGCTTGACCCACGAAACAGAGGGGACCACATGAAGCCACCTGAGCTTAGTAATTTAAAAACTGGTAGCGAAGATGGCGGCGGCAGCAGAAGCATCAAGCTCAAGTCCGACACGTGTTCCGATATCCATACTTCCATGACTACACTTAAACAAAGTACACTATCTACACTCAATAAGTGCGCCAATTTTCAGATGTCAGTGTTTTTCCAAATCGAATACTCCGTGCACTAACCGGAAATTACGATCACGACTCACAATTACGCTCCTCCCCCGCAATAAACATCCCGCTTTGATCGGTGAACTCTTTACTCTTTTTTCATGTTTGATACACGTAGTTGTCATACTACGTGTTTACAGGTTACTAAGTACAGGTTACTAATCCCCCAATGATTTAACAATTATGATTTTAGATTAGTTTGCCCCTTTTTTACTTTATAAGAAAAGCACCTTGTATATACCTTTTTGTATGTTAAAACAGAAATCATAATTACCACTCGTTTTTTAATATATTTCTGTTTCTGAAACGAAAATCAAATGCCCAATATATACACAGACCCATCAGCTGGTGTACCCAGGGAAATCACAAGGTGTTAGGAGGCAAAGGAATGATGACCCCCAATACGGAGCTTGCGTGTTGCTGACGGCTGTCACAATCTCTGTGTTCGTCAATCTACCTATCAAGTCTTGAAAACAAAATGGCGTCGACGGGTGATCTACTGATGGTATTGTGTGTATAAAATGTCATTTTTAATATACAATCTGTACACTTACAAAGTTCTCAATGCCTCGTTTTATAGGTTAAGACCCTTACTATACTACCAAAGAAGTGCCGGGCTACTTCTAGCCTTTTAAGTGGTTTAAAATAGCCATTTAGTTTTTACCATAACCACTGCCCCCTTCGTTCCAAGTTTATAGCGTTTTGATAGAATCAGCTAAAAACAGCCAACTGAAGAAAGCGTCTATATGAGTTTTTTGTGCTAAAAAATGAACGTTTCAACTCGTTATCATGCAAAACATATCCCAAATCCATTTTACACCGGAATTACCCTTCAAGTAGTTATAGTGCAGTTAGCAGAATACACGCATGATGACAAGTTTGTGCAGACCACAATAATGACGTTGTAGCCTGCACGTTCAAGAGAGAGAGAGAAAGAAAGCAAACAATAAAAATACGTAAAATTGAAAAATTGAAAGAAAATAAATGTTATGAACTACACAAAGTTCATTGTGCCAGGGTGTTTACCTAAAATGTTTATTCACAAAGTGATCCCTAAATGCCAGTCCACTCGGTTCCACACGGCCAAATTCATTGTCCTGTTGATCGCCATCATCATCATCGTGGTCATCGTCCTCTTCATCGTCGTCATCATTATCGTCTGGCTGTAGAATGTTCCTCCGCTTGCAGAGGTTGTGTAGAATGCAGTGATGACTGTGCTTGCCCTCTCTGGGGTGAGGCATATTTCGCCATGGAGGACATGAAACCGACGTTTCTTCTGCACAATTCCTCTCTCCACAACATTTCGTGTATGTTTGTGTGCTCTAACATATTTGGAGGAAAACATTAAACAATAATAAATATGGATTCAACAAATAAAAGGCGTCAAAGATCCAATATGATGTGTTTTACGCATAGGACTAAGTGTAATCTGCGTAATCACTTACATGTTATACTTTAACTGTGCTCCCGGTTGTGGATTGAGGTAGGGTGTCAAGAGCCACGTCTTGCAGGGATAGCCACTGTCACCCAGCAAGTGTCACCCAACTCCTACATGGTGCCTCCTACAAAACTGCCTCAGACCGCTCTCCATTAAAATGCGCGAAACATGGGTAGCTCCAAAAACAACCTGCGTGTTGATGGAATGCACTTTCTTCCTATTGACAAACACAATTTTTATGTGCGTCTCGTCAATAGCACCGACCACACCGGGTATACCTGCAATTGCCATGAAGTTGGCTGTGATCCTGTGTAATTGTTGAATGTCCAATGGAAACCGGATAAACTGTTGGATGATATGTGGTCTAGAGAGCGCGTTGATAGTTTGGTTTATGGCACGGCTGACTGATGGTTGGGATATTCCTAAATCGTCGGCATTGCAAAGTTGCATTTTCCCTGTTGCTAAATAACGTAGTGTTGCCAAACATTTTATTTCGGGACTAATCTGTTACGGCTCAAGACAGGGTGGACCCAAACGCATGGCACAAATTACCACAGACGAGGACGATAGCAATAAACTGGTTTACTGCTACACGGATGGTTAAAGGTGGTGCAGGTGGTGGCGGTCCACGTGCCGGGAGGCCCGAACCGGGGTTGGAGGAGTCAGCAGGCAGCCGAGCCGACAACCACACCCGACAACACGGTGCAGATGGAACTCCGGCAGCAGAGCTGGGTTGGAGAATGGACATGGTGGAGATGACTGGTAGGGAGACAGACGGATTAGGAACGGAGACTGGAACACGAGTAAACGGGAAGACAAGCTCGAAGAATCAAGAGGATACTCAACCGGGTAAGTAGAACTGACGATCCATCCGGCGAAGAATGTTTGGAAGGCTGGGGTAGATATGCTGGGTCCTGATTGGAAATGACTGTCGGGTGCGGGTGATCAGCGTGGCTGGAACAGCTGGGAATGCGTGGCCACGCCCCCGCACATGAAACACTGAGACAGAGACAAACAGGGACAGACAAGACTAACACAGAGTGAACTAGCGGAAGCTAGGATCTGGTGGGAGAGACCGAGACAGCATCCCCCCCTCTACGGACGCCACCTGGCAGACGTCTGGCAGTAGGATGAGCTCGGTGGAAGTCTGAGATCAACGTATCGTCTATGATCATACTCCGCGACACCCATTGCCGGTGTTCTGGTCCGTAACCCTCCCATTCTACCAGGTACTGAAATCCGCGCCCCCTAGGGCGGACATCCAGCAACCGCCGGACCGTCCACACCGGGTGACTGTCAATGATGCGCGATGGAGGTGGAGCAGGCGTAGCGGCCGCCAGAGGACAGGAGGAGACAGGTTTCAGCAACGTGACATGAAAGGTGGGATGAACCCGAAGAGAGGGGGGGAGCCGGAGACGCACAGCACAAGGATTAATGATGGCCTCGATCTCAAAAGGACCAACAAACCGGGGTGCGAGCTTCCGAGAGGCTACCTTCAACGGGAGGTCTTTCGCTGAGAGCCAGACCTTCTGGCCGGGAACGTATCGAGGCGCCGGTGTCCGGTGGCGGTTGGCCTGCCGCTGGGAGCGGGTGGACCCCCGAAGCAGTGCAGCCCGTGCCTTGTTCCATGTATGTTGGCAGCGTAGGATATGGGCCCGAACCGAGGGAACGGAAATCTCTATCTCGGCTGGTCGCCCAGGGAGCAGAGAAAGGGGGACATTCCGGTAGTGTCATTACGATGTGTATTGCAGTGATGTTGATAGGTTTTCAATGTAGTGAGTCCCCGGGACCCACAGGTGGCGAGTTGGGTGGGTCCCTGAGAAATTCAATGGGTCCCGACTCCCCAGTTTAAAAAATGTGTTTCTTTTTTATTATTATTCTATTTCTTTGTATGTGGTGAGCCACTGCTTCAGAAAAGTTCGCTTTTTTTGGGAGGAACATGTAGAAGGTTGAGGCACTTCTTCTGCAGTGGGCTTATCAAGGCTCAGTAGAGGGGGAGGCAGAAGTAGGTACAGGCAATGTTGAGGTACTCTCTCTAGGCTGATCAGAGTCAGGGAGGAGTGCAGAGGTAGTGGGGACAGAAAATGCAGCTGCAATAGTTTGCTGACCTGCAATAGGTTTCATCTTTTTCTTTGGTGGCATTTTTGCGTTCTCTCTTCTCTGTTTCTTGCCTGTTTCTCGAGAAAAACGGGATCTCGTTGGAAGCGCGATGTATGCGCAGACGCCGTTTGGGCATAACAATATGGCGGCTGCCGTTCAATGTAGTTATCACCACCACCGGATTATGTTTCATTTATTTCATTACAGCACGTCCCCTAAACGTTACAACATAATCGACACGAATGAGCACAGCATCGAGCAGTGGAAACGTGGGTTTATTTACTATGAAGTTCCTATTTTTAATTGTTGAAATGAAATCAGCGGTGACGAGCTAGTTGTTTTGGTAGCGGCTAAATTAGCATGTTGCGATACTTTGTACAGGGGATCACGTCTGCGCCCAGTAGATGCGCAGAGGGTTGAAACAGCGGTTGTCCGGTCTGCTCACAAGAAGGTTTCTTTGGCCAGTTACTGTGATTAAACACGAGTTGTTTAATGTTCACAATGTATCGTTTTTCATGGGGAAAATGAGATGCGTCCCCGGGACGCATGGATAGTGAGTTTAGTGCGTCCTTTCAGATTTTAATGCGTCAGAGACGCAGGACGCGTACCTAGCAACATCACTGGTATTGGGAGCGTACTCCACCCAGGGAAGATGAAGGCTCCATGAGGCGGGATTGGCGGCTGTGACACAGCGCAGCATGGCTTCCAATTCCTGGTTTGCCTGCTCCGCCTGGCCGTTCCAGAGCGATGTTGGACCACGGAAGACTGGGGAAAGGCAGGTGGCGAAGCAGTCCAGACCGGGGCTTATTGGATGTCTTGCTGAGTGCACAGGTGGCACATGCGGCGACGAAAGACCGGGTGTCCCGATCCATGGTAGGCCACCAGAACCGGTGGTGCAGGAAGGCCAGGGTGCGGTTGATCCTGGGATGACAAGCCAGCCTCGACGAATGACCCCACTGCAGAACGTCCGAGCGAACTGCATCCGGAACGAACAACCGACCGGGTGGACCAGTCCCCGGATCGGCCTGGTGATCCTGGGCCTGGGTCACCAAGGACTCGATTTTCCAGACCAACGAGGCCACTACGCAGGTGGGCGGTAGGATGGGGTCCAACTCTCAACACTCCTCGTCCACGGAGTGCAAACGGGACAAGGCATCCGGCTTGGTGTTGCGGGAACCTGGGCGATAAGAAAGAGAGAACTTAAACCGACGATGTAACTTAAGTTTTTATGGTCCGTCCACACGATGAACGGCAACTCCGCTCCCTCCAGCCAGTGATGCCACTCCTCGAGTGCGAGCTTGACGACGAGGAGCTCCCGATTTCCCACGTCGTAGTTCCGCTCTGGGGGAGTTAGCCCTCGAGAGAGGAAGGCACAAGGGTGAAGCTTACCGTCCATGGCTGAGCGCTGAGACAACACTGCTCCAACCCCGGTGTCCGATGCGTCAACCTCGACCACGAATTGCAGCTTGCCATCGGGCTGCGTGAGAACCGGGGCAGAGACGAAGCGCCGCTTCAACACCCCGAAGGCCGCCGCAGCCTCTGGGGTCCATCCGAATGCCACCTTGACGGAGGTGAGCGCTGTGAGAGGTGCGGCGATGTGGCTGTAGTTCCTGATGAACCGTCTGTAGAAATTGGCAAATCCCAGGAAACGCTGGAGCTGCTTACGATTGGTGGGAGTAGGCCAATCCGTCACAGCAGTTACCTTCCCTGGGTCCATCTCTACCCTCCCCTGGCTTATGATGAATCCCAGGAAGGCCACTGATGGCACATGGAATTCGCATTTCTCCGCCTTGACAAACAGCCGATTCTCCAAAAGACGCTACAGGATCTGACGAACATGCAGCTTGTGTTCTGCGAGGGACCGAGAGAAAATCAGAATGTCATCAATGTACACAAAAACAAACTGATGGAGCATAATTGTCTCTCAAAACGTCATTGACCAGGGCCTGAAATACTGCAGGGGCTTTGGTAAGTCCAAAAGGCATCACCATGTACTCAAAGTGACCTGACGGAGTAGTGAAGCCCGTCTTCCATTCGTCCCCTTCGCCGATGCGAACCAAATGGTAGGCAGTATCGGTGATCCGCGGCGGAGGTCTCGCTGTCGTGGGCTGGAAGGGGGAGGATGACGGGATCCGGACTGCACTTTCCCTCCTTCGCTCCCGAATGCGATTGTCTAATTGCAGGGCAAGAGTTATGAGCGCCTCTAAATCGGACGGCTCGTCCCGCAACGCGATCTCATCCCGTAGGAGGTGATCGGCCAGAGATCGCTGAAAAACGTCCCTTAATGCGTCGTCACGCCAACTGCTCTCCGCTGCGTAGATCCGGAAATCGATCACGAGCTCCGCCACGCTGCGGGAACCCTGGCGTAGAACCAGCAGATGCTGAGCGGCTTCTCGTCCCCGGACTGGATGGTCGAAAGTCCGCCGCAACGCCGTCGTAAACGCCAGGTAGTTTGATGCCTCGGGTCCCCGCGGTCCATCTCTGCCGAAGCCCAGGTAAGCGCTACCTCCCCGAAGGCAGGCGATGAGGTAGGCGATGCGGGAGGTCTCGGTGGCGTAGGTGAGCGGCTGTTGTTGAAAAACCCCACCCACCTGGAGAAGGAAGCCATGACAGGCCCCTGGGTCGCCCCCATATGGCGCCGGGGTTGGAACGTAGGGCTCCCGGCGAACGACAGGAGCCGTAGAGGGGGGACGAACCAGCGGGCGGGGTCGAAAATGTCAGCCGGGATTCGAGGGACGACAAGGCAGTGGCAAACCGGCTTAGGCTCGCGGAAGCCATTTTACGATTCTTTGTGAATAGGTCTTACTGAGTGAGGAGTCCTAAATTTAAGAGTGACACGCCCATTATTTTTAGGAGTTACTCCTAAATTCGCCAGTTAGGACCTACTTTTAGCCTTAAGATCCTTTGTGAATGCGGCCCCTGGTATATATGTTGGAATATGTTGTCGAACTTTATGATATTAAGACAGCAGAATGTAACATAACTAGACCTGATATAAATATGTCAGAAAGGAGAAGCTATAGAGGAATTGTTCTAACTATTCCTGTCAATTCATACATAGTTGCTGTATTTAAAATAATTATTGGCCTCAATCTCTAATGCCCTTCAGCTTTACAATACGAGTATCAGTTTGTGTCCTATCAAATATTAAATTGAGATGATTGCAGTAGGGCAGGCCTATAACACAGAAGGAATTCTGAATTAAGAATTCTGAATAAGGTGTGTGTATTTACAGAAAGATAAGAGCCATAAGCTTAAAGTCAACAGCGAGTGTCAAGTCTTCTGTCCAAAACCGGAAGCGTTTATCCGATTTTATACCGTAATTTATTACGTTCATTTATGTAAACACATTACGTAATGCCCGAGTTTTATTTTATTTTCAGATTTCGCCCGTTCATTTATGTAAACACTTTTATTTAATTTCAGTTTTTTATTTTCAGATTTCCGGTGTGCTGGTGGATGTTTCTGTGAGTGGATGTCTGCAGCGGAAGTTCTGTGGGTGGATGTCTGGAGCGTTTGGGTGGATGTCTGCAGCCAGACTCTCTTGGAACCAGTCAAAAAATCGGACACGTTAACGGAGCACTGAACCAGGCCCTCTCGGATGCCTGGTCGAAACAACATTTGTTTCACTACGACTCCATTCAGCCGCACACCCCTCCTTCTCCAGCAAAAAATAATTAGAGAGAACGGCTAATAAAACGCTTGAGGTGGCGTTTTGAAAAGAAAAAACATAATTTTTTTTAGGACATGGCATGAAGATAATTATGAGCCTTTGATTGACATCCAGACATTTTTTGCGGAGACACATTCCTGTTCCCCGCTTGTATTGGAGTGAACGGAGATATCGACTTCTGGGTCCTTTGAATCGAGGGACCCGTCCACAGCCCGCTTAAACAGCTGCAATACCAGGCTTGGCCGCTGAGCAGTGGTGGATTGCGGAGGTATGCACTGTTCCCGGGGGGTTCGGTGGCATCTCCCCGCTTAGGACGACATATGGGGAAAATTCCAAAACAGCCCGTCTGAGCTTAATTTTTTCAAAGGCGGAGCAGAATGCCTAGTGCTCGTTGTACACCCAACGAAATGTCTAGCTACTGGGGGAGCATACGTAGGCTAGGGGAACTCATTTTAATGTTAGAAAACCTCAGAAAGTGAGGTTTAACAGAGAACAGTATCATCAGTATTAACAGGCTCAACAAAGAACACGAAGGGCCCTATCTTGCATCCGGCGCAAGTGACTTAGTCACTGGCGCATGTGTCGTTGCTAGTTTACAACTGGCGCAGAGCGCTCTTTTGCCACCTGCGCCACTCGCCGGTAAATTAGGGAATGATCTTGCGCCCCAAGGGGCGGTTCGGCGGAAGGAGGAGGCGTGTTCTGGCGCAAACGGTATTTTGCCGTCTCTGAATACCATTGCGCTACTGACCAGGAAATACCTGGTTTAAATTCAGTGGCGCGTTGTTCAGATGCTATTTTAAGGGCGCAAGCATACATGCGCATGCGATGCATACGGATTGCTTGTGCACCTCGCGCATACACTTTGCTTCTCTCATCTACCTAGCTGCACATTCTTGGTAAATTATTTGGGAAAGAACAGCTGATGCAGCGGTAATAAGTTGTAGGCTACTTTTTAATCAATGCATCTGCAAACACCGTACAGCAAACACATATTTTCTTGACACAGACATCGTGTAGGCCTACATGCCCATAACTTTTAGGATTGATGAGTAGGCCTATTTGATCGTGAAAAACATTGTTTTACCACGAGTGAGTGTTAAAAAGAATTAATGAATGCGGGCGCGCGTGTGTGCTCTGTTTAAACACACGCAAACTAAACACTCTCATCATCATCTCATCTTCGTCCGCTTATCGGGGGTCGGGTCGCGGGGGGAGCAGCTCAAGCAGGGGGCCCCAGACTTCCCTTTCCCGGGCCACATTGACCAGCTCTGACGGGGGGATCCCGAGGCGTTCCCAAGCCAGTGTTGAGATATAATCTCTCCACCTAGTCCTGGGTCTTCCCCGAGGTCTCCTCCCCACTGGACGTGCCTGAAACACCTCCCAAGGAAGGCGCCCAGTGGGCATCGTTACCAGATGCCCGAACCACCTCAGCTGACTCCTTTCTAAGTAAAGGAGCAGCGGCTCTAATCCGAGTTCCTCACGGATGGCTGAGCTTCTCACCCTATCCCTAAGGGAGACGCCAGCCACCCTTCTGAGAAAACTCATCTCGGCCGCTTGTACCCGCGATCTCGTCCTTTCGGTCATCACCCAACCCTCATGACCATAGGTGAGGATAGGAACGAAGATAGACCGGTAGATCGAGAGCTTTGCCTTGCGGCTCAGCTCTCTTTTCGTAACAACGGTGCGGTAAAGCGAACGCAATACCGCCCCCGCTGCTCCGATTCTCCGGCCAATCTCACGCTCCATAGTTCCCTCACTTGCGAACAAGACCCCGAGGTACTTGAACTCCTTCACTTGGGCAACCTAAACACGTAACGCATAATACAATCAATGGCAATGTCTATTACCGCGGGGACACATGCATATTAGGATAGCATACAATACTGATAAGAAACAATGTTTATAATGTATTGCGTATATCATTAAATAGAACCACAGTTACCGCATATCATATGTTATAGCCTATCATACGTTTTCTTTGCCGAAATTTATTTGAGGACTCAGTATTTCTGAAGTTGTGGAAGAAAACCCCTTATTCCATGTGTGAATTAGGCCACATTATTTGGCAATAAACTAAGCCATTTGCAAATTCATGTGCATCTGTCTCATCGGAGACTGCAGACGCACTGTCAAAATGCGCTCATGGCTCTTAAAGGGGATGGGAGCTGGCACTCTCATTGGTTTGTTGCACGTTACGCCCAAACCACACCTACGGGTAATTAGGCTGCTTCAGACCAACCCTTTTGACGCTTGCGCCGCGGCGCAAGCGTCATTTATCCGCCTGTAAAATAGCGATAGCGCCGTAGAACCGCCCACAAAGCTACTTGCGCTTTGCGCTTTCCCACTTGCGTTTCAGACCGTTAAAATAGGGCCCGAAGAGTACTAACAGAGAACAGTATTAACGGTATTAACAGAGAACAGTATCAACAGTGACTGTTTATAGAGAACAGTATCAACAATATTAACAGAGAACAGTATTAACAGAGGACAGTATCAACAGTTAACGGAGAACAGTTTCAACAGTATTAACAGAAAACATTCTCAGCAGCGTTAACAGAGAACAGTATCAACAGCGAACCGCATAAACAGCTCGCATCAACATTTTAATAACAAAATGAATAGTATCCACAGTATTACCAGTGAACAGTATGAACAGCTTTAACAATCTTTACATTAGTAACAGTATTAAAAGAGACCAGTATCAATAGTATTAATAGAGAAAAATATTTGCTGCATTAACAGTGTTAATATTATTAACAGTATTAACAGACCAGTGTTAACAGAGTAAAAGTATTTACTAATTAACAGTTATACATATTTGTTGATTATGGTGTTGTTTATCTTTATTCTCTAACTTTATCTTCTTTCTGTATGTTGGCTCATCCCTTTTAACATAAAGGTTTATCTGTGCTCATGCAAATTTTATCAAGTTCCTCATTTCCTCACCTCACCCAGGTGCGGACAAAAATATGAAATGAAGTTGTTGCCCTTCAGGAACTTCAAATCAAGTCCTTCACCTCTATCACGTAAGTCACCTTTATATCTGGTTGCTAGAACAAAGGAACATAGTTCCTCTTTACATGTATTGATATATATATTAGTTTAAGTTTTATTCAAGCAATACCGGTTTTAGTTTGACCTTCGGCAGACAAACACCATGTTTTATCTTTTGTTTTCCTATTTATATCTGTATCTAAACCTCTCAAGGGTTGAACATGTCCAATTAAATTACATGAGCAGGTTTATGATCATTGTTCTTCTTTTAATATCGGTGTTATGTGCTTGAAAATTTGTTGAATTAGTCATGGTAGTGATAGATTTACTGGTATTTTGAAATAGACATTTCTATAGCAGTTTACAGTATCTCACTATAATTAGTGCAGTACTGAATACCTTAAGTGTAGTACGATATTCAGTGTGGTACAGAAGCTAATGTCCTCTATAGTTTTAATGAGGAAATTAAGAGATTTTGTATTTCTCCTGATGAAGTTTTGGAGGAGAACATGACTGGATCCTGGAGACTATTCCTGCTCTGTTGTCTCCTGCAAGGTAAACATCTCAACCCTCTATGTTGAAACCTGGAGTGGGTACTATACCTGTAGCACTGAAGTACTCTCTCTAGTACTCTCACTAATACCTTTAATACTTGGTTATTACCTATAGTACTATGTTAATATTGGCAGCACTCTCTATATTCCTCTGTTAATACCTGTAGTATTCACGGTAATGTGAGCAAAATAAACACCTGATTGCGACCTAATTTACCTAATAACTTTTACGTTACACACAAACACACCCGCACGCGCTCCGTGTGCAGGGACACACAGCCACAGAAAATGTTTGAGCTAAGGTTAAAAACACCCTCAAAATAGTCATGCATAAAATTATCTTACATTTATGTAGAACTTCAACTTGAAAATTATTCTTACAAGAACTTAAAAAACATCAACCGGAAAACAGCCAACATGTTGAGCCAACGGCAGCTCAACTAATACATCATGAATCAAATCTCCACAGCCGCGGTGGTTTGAGTGACGGTCTGAGAGCCCCCCCTCACCCCTAATTACTATTGGAGAGGCGAGCATGGTTATTGGTGGCTTCCACCGGGAGTACACCTTTGTTCCAATATCCATACTATCAGTACTCACTATACTTAGTTTGAGTACGTAAGGCCTTCCAATTAAGATCGGGCGAAAATTAGTGTACTGAAAGAAAGGACCGGATGGTGTACTCAAAACGGCCAAACCTCGTGTGTGGGAAAATGCACTCTTTTCGTATTTAACGGCAGCCATCTTAGCTATGTAGCGGGAAGAGGCGGAGCCAGGCTGAGCCAACGTCGGCAGATTTTTGACATAGCCTGCATTAATGGAGTCATTTTGTCTTTTTTTTTTCTTTTATAGCTTTTTATAGCTACTATGCGTAAAGGGTTCACCGTTCAAAGCGGGATAATTATTGTGGGGGAGGAGTCACGGCGGCGGTCGGAATTGTAACTTCCGGTCAGTGCACCACAGAATTTTCGATTTGGAACGACCCTGACATCTGAAAATCAGCGCACTTAGTGAGTGCGGATAGTGTACTACGTTTATGTGTACTCATGAGAGTATGGCTATCGGAACACAGTCCCGGATATGTAGCAAGCACCTGGACTCTAGCCATATAAACGGGGTCGTCAGGTAGACAAACGCCCGATATATATCAATCATATTTCCAATCGATTAATTATTTTATCGCAAGTGTAACAAGAAATACAGAACCGTTTGTGCTTTGCATTGTGTTTCTAGGTTAAATATTGACGTTGTTTAGGCTCCACGACTTCCGCAATGGTTAGCTTTCATAGCCACCATGGACTATCGCAAACTAGCCACCTTGTCATGTTGCCTGTCATCTAGAACGTGCTAACGCTCGAGCCTCAACGTCCATGAGA
Organism: Gadus morhua; assembly: GCF_902167405.1. Classification (NCBI taxonomy): domain Eukaryota; kingdom Metazoa; phylum Chordata; class Actinopteri; order Gadiformes; family Gadidae; genus Gadus; species Gadus morhua. Next base: position 5,942,105 of record NC_044053.1, read on the forward strand.
CCGACTGTAAATATAGGAAGCGGGTATGAAATGAACTTAAAATTTGATTCTTAAAAAAGTATAAATTATATCGAAATTCTGTCTCTACAAAGTTTGTATAGAATAATAAATAAGAACTAGAAAATTGTGTGCTCTAGTGCAAAGTGAGATTGAAAATATTTTTTAATAAAGCCACATAGATTAAGACATTACGTCAATTGGCTTAAATCAAGTGAAGGAATTCAAACAAAAGTTGAAAAGTCTAAATGGAGTACACAATGTAAACATGCACACCATTTAAGAAAATGTAAATGGTTGGAAACAAATCAAGTCACAACTGAATGAAAAACACAAAGCATTGCTAAAAATGCAGAAATGTAAAATGAATTGAACTGAAGAATCTGAAAGGTCAAATGTATTGCCGTGTGTGTGTGTGTGTGTGTGTGTGTGTGTGTGTGTGTGTGTGTGCGTGTGCGTGTGCGTGTGCGTGTGTGTGTGTGCGCGTTTAAGAGAATAGCGAGCCGGTGCGTGATTAAAGTAGGCAAATAGAGCTGGAAAAACAGCCCAATCTGGCAACACTGCCTGAACTTCGTCATGCTCCAGCGTCAACGTAAATCAATTGGGCCTTTCACACTGCTGCAAAATCGGAGCCCGAACTGCCTTTACGCCAGGGGCAGGGGGCGGGGTTATCCTTACCTTCATAAACAGGAAGACCAACGAAGACCGGCATTTTTAAAAACAGCAAAGTGAACAATGGACGTGAATCTGTGTATGGTTCGTTCTTTGAATATTCCGAACAAAATCAGAAAAGAAAATTAACAGTCGTTTTTTGGTTTTTCTGATTTGGTTTTGAATCGGAAAAAGGGCAAAAGGAATAAATAAATATACGGCATTTTATTTGTGTTTGTGTGTTTTGTGTGTTGTTTTTTTAAGCCCGAAACACAAAAACAAAAATAGATACATTTAGTTATAGGCTACACCAGAAGTTAGAACGCAGCGAAGAAAAAATAGCCAACCACCTAAACCAGCAATAGACTGTCTAATTATATTTAGCCTTAGTTATGGCCGCACTTGAACCTTATGGTGATTTTATTCGTGAACTATTTGACACTGGAAAGACACACGACGCGATCAGTACCGCTCTAAAGCAATCTGGTGCTCCGTTATGACGGTGAGGAGGTTCTGTGTGGAGCACAACCTTCGAAGGAGAAATCTAGTTTCCGATTTAGTTTCAGATCGTCCACTCGCAGACTAAGTCGCCGGCTCCCACGAAAAACAATAAAGCTGGCCATTGTAGAATGCGAGAGACTCGATGGAACGTTTAAAACGTCTTTATATGTATTTTTTTTTAATCTGCGTGCCCTTTTCCCGGCATTCATTGCGGTTATATCTAAATATCACACAAACAAAACAAGCAACTGGATTATTCAGTTTTCCCGTTTTGATTAATTTAAATAACAGAAAAATAACGTTTATTTGTTTATGCCTTTTGCCCTTTTTTGGTTTCAAAACCAAATCAGAACGACTTAATAGTTTTTTCTGATTTTTTTTTAAATTGGAATATTCAAAGAACGAACCATACACGGATTTACACGGATTGAATCGAAGACGAAATTGTTGTTGTTGTGTTTGAAACTGGCGCAAGGGTTCTTCTTTTTATTGTACAGTTCCGGTGTGAGTACCAGATGTGTTCGGCTGCCAGATCGGCTCGGGGTCCTGCGCTTACAGATGGCGTATCGACACTTGACGTATTGACACAAGCCAACGGACAAAACCCGGAAGTGTTGTTTATAAACGGTGCTCTTTTGATTTCTAATAGCACTGATATGCATATGGGGCATACTGAATGCATATTTTTATTTTCCTATATGTTAAAGTAAGGATTGGCATTGTTAGAGTTAGATATTAAGACAGTATTTTCTAGTTTCTATTAACTGAAAATGAAAAACTTGGACAGTATGAGCAAATAAAATCTTGATGAGATTTTATTTGCTCATACAAAACCGAAAAAATAAGACAAATTAATACAACTGAGGATCAGCTAAATGTAAATCCATAAAAAAGAGCATGTTTAGATCCCATGGTGAATTGAGAATGAATTCATGAATGTGTTCATATTAGATATTCATCCTATTCCTTGAATTTCTTTTTTTTTTTTATGATTTTCCAGATGTTCAATGAATCGTATCCTTGCCTATACAACTAATAACAATAAAAAAATTAACATTTTCCTCGTTTCCACTAGGGGTATCTTTGCTCTATAATTTAGCAAACATCTGTAAAATAGTAAAAATTTCTAGGTTGGCCTGTATTAAGAATGTATATAATGTACCACGTTTCATGAATATATCCTCAATTGGCCGTGGGATCAAAACATGATGTTCTCATGGATTTACATTGAGCTGTATGTGTGTATGTGAATTGCAGTGTATGTGTTTGGATACACACACGGGCACACACACTGACATATTTGTATATTATTATATATTTTTTTATTCATGTGGCCTGCAGTGGCGATATCGCACAGGTGATTCCCACAGGCTCTGAAAACAACAGTCATCAAGCCATATCTAACTTACCATTTTTAAGCAAAATCATTGAAAAAGCTGTTTATCAACAGCTAAATAACTACTTCAATCACTGGATTTGCCAAATTGTCTTCAATTGAACAATGAAAAAACTGAAGTAATGGTCTTTGGTGCAAGGGATGAACAATTAAAAGTCAGTGCACAGCTGTTATGTTAGAATGCACACACCAAGAATTCTTGGCGTAGTCATAGACTCAGACTTGAATTTCTAAAACCACATTAAATGCCATACTGTACTAACTGACTAAGGTGTAAATGTGAGATGCATTTTTGACTGATAGATGCTTTTGCTTAAATTATTTGGGGATTCATAAATAACAACATGAGAAAAAAAATGTCTGTCAAAATCCCAATCCCAATGTATTGGCATTTAGGAGTTTTGAAGGACTGATTAAATACATTTTAATACCAATACCATTTAAGGAATTATTTTAAGCATTTGTATGACTTGGATTTATTCTATACATTTGCATAGCAATTGAATGATTTACTTGTAGATGAATTAAATCAATGCTTGTTAATAACAACAGTCATTAACAGTCATCAAGTCACTTCTAAGAAAAGAACAATATAGATACATCACTCATGAACAATTATATCTAACTTACAATTTTTAAACAAAATCATTGAAAAAGCTGTTTAGCAACAGCTGAACAACTACTTACTTCTTAGCAATGAATACATATCGCTGACACACCGGCTGCTGAGTGACGCGCATGCGCATTTAGTGACATCGTTTACAGGAAGTGCGTCATTATTGCGCATCTAGGAACCCCGAGACGATCTGGCAGAGTAGGGTCTATCTGCAGCCGGAGCCACTTGCCAAACACGCCCATTGCTCTGCCAGACACGCCCATTGCTCTGCCAGACACGCCCATTGCTCTGCCAAACACGCCCATTGCTCTGCCAGACACGCCCATTGCTCTGCCAAACACGCCGATTGCTCTGCCAAACACGCCCATTGCCAAACACGCCCATTGCTCGTTCAATGGTGGCCATTAAGGATTAGTCGGTCGCGACCGATTCGTTCACAACGAACGAATCCTGAAGGTGAACGACAAGAACTGGTTCCCCAAAACAAGAGAACTGGTTCTTTGATTCTTTTTTTTTTAACATAAAACAAAAATATGGTCACGGAAATAAAATATACAAACGAACAGAGCTTCGTCTCCCCGCGACCTTATATTGATTGAGTCTACAACGTTCTCAAAGATTCAGCCAATGAGAGGTAGCAATGGTGTTGCTATGGCACCTGGGTAAACAAATGACAAGGTGGTACCGTCTCCCACACACGTTAACTTATGATCGCTGTAGGCTTCAATATCATGCAAGCACTTCATACGTTTTATTTTTATTTTATTTTTATAACACAATTGCATGATTTAATAAAGTATTGTTTTACCTACCATTAGAGTCTTGTTTGGTCTAATATTAATAAGCAGTGCTTAGAGCTACTTGGAAGACGTCATTTAATTCTTACTGCACCGCTTTATGTATTAAGGATATTTATGAAAAAAAAGGCACGTATGTGCTTTATATATGCTTAATATTTACACTTAACCTGGGTAATTTCACCAGAAGATTAGAAAGTCAAAGTAGTAGGCTACATGCATGCATGTTGAACATTTATTCAATCATTTCATTGACCAACAATATCCCGTCACACTTGGTATGGGCCGAGTTGTTCAGCGCCAAACTTAAAGGAGAAAGAGGGGGGGGGGGGGGGGGGTCTTGAACATGAGGTCTTGAAGTCTATAACCCAAGCAACCATGTAAATCCTTCCACTGTCAAACATATTTTGCTCGAATTTGCGCGCTTTCTCTGTCTGACGTATCTTGGGTCATGCCATTCGACGTGGGGCCACTCCAGTGGAGGCTTCTCCATTGAGGAGAGGGAGGAAGATCCTCCTTAACATTGTTCAGAATAAAAAATGTAGATTGCCCAGACTACTGTAATAAATTAATGCCCTTAAATATGACTACTTTAATGCCTTTGAATATATAATGTTCGTTTCCCTGGGTAAAGGGACATTAGCACCCCCAATCGCCTTTTGACAATTACTTCAGGGAGGAAGGTCCTCCCACAGCCTCCGTTGACTCCCATTCATTTCCCAGAAAGTACTGGCGGCCGGTGAATAACATGGGTTTCAATGGTTGAGAGGAGGAAAGTCCTCCTCTGAGTGGGTGTGACCTTACAGGCGTCTGATTCGCGCAAAAATCTAGTCGCGTTGCACTATGAACCAATCAGCAGGATCCCTGGCTGGTGAAACAGTGTTGCCAGATTGGGCAGATTTCCCACCCAATAGGGCTATGTTTAACCTCTTTAGGCTGGGAAAATTATCATTGGGCGGGAAATTTAACCCTGTGGAAATGGTGTGGAAAGGGTGAATGATTCAGAGCATGATGCATTTTAAATGGCATCACTTTTGGTCAGTCTTTTCTTAAAACAATTGTGAATGAAAATAAACAGCTAAATGACAACCAATAACTTCAGTCATTGAGGGCAAAAATAGGCCCAGATTTTTTTATTTACTTTTACAAATCAATAGTAGGCCTGATTTGACTAATGGGCTTTGTATCCTTTCCTGCTGCCCTTGTGGTCCATTTCAAAGACATGCTGCCCACCAGCTTGATGCCACTGGTGGCTTTGTATCAAATTTATTCACATAACTATCCCGCCCTACTATTTTGTAGTTCACCAAAACACCCTGAAACAACTTGAGTCCCACATTCTTATGCCACCATACACCAACAGTGCAAGCAGGCCAATGGCAACCAAGCGCGCAGTCCTTCCTCCCTCACTTTAAAAACTACCAGCCGCCACTGGGCCACTCATATATCCCCCTACATTTCCGAAAATAGACTTGACCTGTTTGGCGGAGCAACGGGCGTTTCTGGCAGAGCAATGGGCGTGTTTGGCAAAGCAATGGGCGTGTCTGGCAGAGCAATGGGCGTGTTTGGCAAGTGGCTCCGGCTGCAGATATACCTACTTGATCTGGCAGCCGAACACATTTGGTACTCACACCGGCAAGGTGTGAGGGTTGCTGGGAAAGCGGAGACGTTTGCAGTGACGTCATGACGCTGCTCTCGCCGGCTCCATGGCTGGCTCTGGCCGGTGTGAAACCAACTGGTTCATAACTGGGATAAGGCTGGAACCTGTTTTGAACTGGCCGTAGCACCAGCCCGGAACTGGATCTTGGTTCTTTTTGGTGTGAAAGGCCCAAATGAGACCAACTGTAAACGAAGCCGGTATGAAACTAAAACGGTGATTCTGAAGAAAGTGACTCTCATGTTAAAAAAATAGATATTAGTTTAAAAGTAGAATATCTTAAGTATAGAATATTTAAAAAATCTGAAAATCAGCGCGATCCCAAGCTATTCTGAATATTTTAAAATGTAGGTCTATAGGTCTATAGGTGCAAAATTGAGGAAGGAGATATGTCCCAAAGTTTGTAGAGAATAACAAAGAAAGAAAGAACGAAAGAAAGAATAAAACTTATGAAGAACAATAGTTGAGCGAGCACTCACCTAATAATAATAATACTAATAATGATAATGATAATAAGACAAACTAATAACTTAGTAAATAATATTACTTACTAATAATTATTCATTGATACGGATAAATTGTCTTTTTGATTTTTTGTTAGGAAATTCAATGTTAAATTAGAATATTTTGTCAAAGTTTGTGCATCGATTGAGTCTTTGGTTTTATCAACCCCTTGTTTTAAAGGTGATGAATGCAGCTCTGCAGAATTTGAGGCCCTAATGCCAGATAGAGTGAAGACGACACTCAGCTCAACTGATAACTTAGCAACTAATATTACTAATTAATATTAATAGTAGGATATATTATCTTGTTTTGGTAGGAAGTTCAATGTTGCATTTAAATATTTTGTCAGTTTGTGCATCGATTGAGCCTTTGGATTTGTCAACCTCTTGTTTTAAAGGTGCTGGGTGCATTGGAAAATTTGAGGCCCTAATGCCAGCAAGTGTGATGACACTCAGTGGATCCTGTGTTACCGTTCCTTGTTCCTTCACCGTGGAGGACCAGTATAAAGTCAATCTACTTCCTGGATGTATACCAATATGGAAAAAAAGTGAAACGACTATCATAACTACTACAACATTGAGGGGAAATCTAACAGCGTACAACTGTACTACAACATTCAATGACGTACTTGAAGACAATGTTCCATATCAATTTAGAATTGATTGTGGAAATCCATTAAAATATAATTTTAAAGTAAAGCAAGTGACCATCCAGATCAAGGGTAAGTGCAATGTGTGTCCGTCTGAAACAAACATCTCTCACAAGTCCTATTGGTCTCACTGTGGTTCAGATGATGCTGAATGCTGGTAATGCTTGGGTCTCCATAGTAACCTCTCTAAATTGGTTTGGTACCCAGTGGACCCTGATGCACCTCGTTTGACCACCCCCAAGGAGCCGGTGGTGGAGGGGACTCCTGTGGAGCTGGGGTGCTCTGCCCCGTCCTACTGTGACACCCACCCCCCCACTGTGACGTGGACCCCCTCCCTGGGGGTCAGCACCCAGCTCCAGCAGAACGATACCGTGACCTCCACTCTGACCTTCAACGCCTCCCACTTCCACCATGGAAACAATGTCTCCTGCACTGCGGCCTACTACATACCATCTGGGAACAAAACTGAGACGTCTACAAGATACCAACTCAGTATCTTATGTGAGTCAATGTTCTACCTTTTCAATGAAAAGTACATTTTATCATTTGTTTTCTTTTTTATATTGATCTTCTCTGTAAATATACATTTTTTTCCTTGATCTTAGAAGACAAAGCAGTGGGCTGATGAACAACAACTTTTAATGCTTCTCCTGTTTTTCATTTAATTTACTATATTTTACTGTATTCAGAACAGTTTTGTTAAACTCACAACATCTGACCAACATGACACCGGAGCTGAGGGCTAGGCTCTGATTGGTGGGTTCTCTCTCAGATGCCCCCAGGAACACCTCTGCTGTCGGTAGCCCGTGTCTTCCAGCCAGAGAGGGAGGCTGCCTGAACCTGACCTGCTCCAGTCATGCTAACCCTGCTGTCAGCGAGTTCACCTGGTACCGAATACACGGAGAACACATCCATAAGATCGGGACTGGATGTTCTCTGTCCATCCAGCTGTGGAACGCCGATAACGTTTTCTTCTGTGAGGCCAGGAATGACATTGGCACTGAAATGTCTAATGTCTTCAAGATCGACATTCAAGGTAAGTTGATTCAAAACAGGATCAACCCTGAGCTTGTACCTAAAGGTTTCCTCGATCTAAGACAGAAGACAAAGCAGTGTGTTGATCAATCATTCAAAATTAGATTGACTCAAAGCCAGGTACAACCCTGAGTTTGTTGATGTAGTGATAATAATGTTTTTTGTTAAACAGGAAGTAAGATGACTTCTCCAAATTCTCTCTTGATGTTGTCCTCCCCCTTCCCTGTATTCACAGCTCCTCCCAGGATCCTGCCCTCTTCAAGCTGCAGCAGAATTGCAGCCTGGGTGCGATGTTCCTGCTACAGCGTGGGCAGACCATCACCGTCTCTGGAGTGGCGGTTGGATGGGAAACTGGTGTTGGGTTCTGAAGACGTGTCTGTTAGCCAGGTCAACCTGGAGAACGTCACGTTGAGGAGCTCCCTCACAATGAGGGCCCCTGCTGGTCTGACAGCCTTGACCTGCCACAGCTCCAACGCTGCCGGGAACACCAGCCAGGAGCTTCCTGTCCCCCACCTGGATACACAGCCAACCCTGACAGGTCTGACCTCAGGGAGATAAAGGGACCCTATTGCACCACCAGCTGTGAGGCTGATCAGTCATTACAAGGTCTTTCAAAATAGAGTCACTTCTGGACACTCCCATCACAAATAGGAGTGGTGTAGTACAGAATGATGTATGATAATAATTATAATATAAATAAATTATTTATAGAGCACTTTTCAAAGTAACAGAATGCTTTGCAAGGTCATGCAAACAAGGAAAATGACTAAAAGCAGAATTGATGAAGTAACAATGACAAGCAAGAGGAATTGGGAGATATTTTAAAGAAGAAACAACGCTCAAGTTTGTAGACGCTGTATTGAGAGGGACAGTAATACAACGAGTTACAGTAGTCTAAGCAGGAAGAGATGAGAGCGTTGATAACAGTGTCTACATTCTAACTGGTTAAAAACAATCTAATTTTATAGATAATACGACGTTGCAGACACACAATTCAAAGACTGATATCATCTTGTGGTTAAAGATGTTAGCAAAGATGACACCAACATTTCTGCAGTGGGGTATGATGCAACAGGATACCGTGAGGAGAAGTGCTCTCTGGCCTGCCCCCATGGTAATGGCTTCCAATTGATCTGAGTTTAGCGGAAGAAAGTTTTTTCAGAAAATATATATTTACTTTTAACAATATACTGTGTTGTATTTTGAGCAGTTTTGTTGGGTGTTATTGTAGTCAAACAAGAAATTGGTCTGGCAGTAATCTGCATATAAATTAAAAAAAAAAAAGTGACTTGTGCATCATAGATCATGGTACATGAAAATGAGGTAATAAACAAAATAACGGATGGGTAGATCAACTCCCAGGTCACCCCCCTGATGGACTGCACCAATTGGTAGGTTGGTAAGAAATGACCTTTTGTGACTTTTTTAAGGGCTTGTGACGTCTAATAAGCACAAGGGATTCTTAATATGCATTGTTGACACATCCAATCTCAAATTCCTGATGCCACCTTTTCACACTCAGACCAACTGCCCTGGATAGCTGCTATAGCAGTGCTAGCCGCGGTTCTGCTGTTTGCAACAGCGTGTGCCGTAAGGTACGTGGACTGCTAGCCAGTGATTTTACAGATTTTTCACTGATTTCTTTACTGAATATTAAATTATTGTCATTATTGAATAATTAGTAAGGTGAATTGAAACCAGCCTCCCTTTCTGGCAGTGGGATCAATAAAGCTAACCACATGTCAATCAAAAATAGCCAGCTTATTTTTCTCCTTCCTTTTCTTCTTCTTCCCCTGTTAACATTCCAGAGCTTGGAAGATGGCCAACCAAACAAGACTCGGCAAGGATGCTCTACTCAACAAATCTCCACCTAACCAAGGGAAGCCCCAGGTAACCCTCCCCTTATTTATACCCAGGTTACCCTATCTGAAAACAATCTGTAGCCGGCTGACCCTAACACTATATTTACCAAGGTAACCCTAACCTTATCTGTAAACAGGTTACCCTAAACCGACCCTATGTTTACCAAGGTAACCCTAACCTTATCTGTAAACAGGTTACCCTAACCCTATGATTAAAAAGGTAACCCTAACCTTATCTGTAAATGGGTTACCCTAACCCTATGGTTACCAAGGTAACCCTGACCTTATCTGTAAATGGGTTACCCTAACCCGACCCTATGTTTATCCAGGTAACCCTATCTCTGTCCCATGGCCACCCTAAACTTAACCGGTTTTAACCAAGGAAACCAGGGTGTGAGTTACGTGGGAGTAGGAGTTGAGCTCCCATAAGTCTGAGCTCCAATGAAATTAATAATGTGTGTGTGTGTGTGTGTGTGTGTGTGTGTGTGTGTGTGTGTGTGTGTGTGTGTGTGTGTGTGTGTGTGTGTGTGTGTGTGTGTGTGTGTGTGTGTGTGTGAGAGAAAGAAAATTGTGGGACTGGGAGAAGAGGCTGCTGGACTGGGAGAAGAGGCTGTTGGACCGAGAGAGGAGGCTGTAACAGCAGCAGGTTCCTCAGCCTTGACCCAACGGGATTCAGAAGAAGCAGCAGACCCAGCAGCAGACAGGCAGGTGGCAGACTGTGATGTCCTGTACACGAGAGTGAACTGGAAGAAGAAGTCCAAGAAAAAAGAGATCTGAGCTCCTGGGGCAGAGACCCTCTGGGGCCCAGGGCCCCGGAGGCCCCTAGACTTCCTCTGGGGTGGATGAGGGATGAGCTAAGGGCCGGAGGGATGAGTTAAGGGCTACATTGATGGGTAAAGGCTAGAGGGATGAGTTAAGGGCTACATTGATGGGTAAAGGCTAGAGGGATGAGTTAAGGGCTGCAGGGATGAGTTAAGTGCTACAGGGATGAGCAAAGGGCTAAAGGGATGAGTAAGGGGCTAGACCAGGGGCCATATTCATTCTTGAGACAATGGAATTGATAAAGAGATATAGGCGTGAGGGTATCAAACTTGTGTTGAATTAGTGAAAAACATTTCGCTATTTAGCAACAGGGAAGATGCAACTTTGCAATGCCGACGATTTAGGAATATCGCTGTTAAGGGAAATGTATAAATATGTCCTCAGTTGTTAGGCTATGTAGCTTAAATAATGACATAATCAGGCCGTATAGAATGCAGCATTTTTAATAGCCTAACTTTCAATAGATGGGGAAAAACATGAACGTCTTAACATGAACGTCGCAATAACGAGGCATAGTGTTACGAGTAGCATATGTGTGTGCGCGAGTTCCCTTTCAGTCGATTCACTCGGTACAACACATTAGTATGGGATATCACGCCCTCGCGTGGCTGACTGAAGACACCTCTATTCACGCCTTAAAAAGGCAAATGACCTGTGGTGACGTATGTGAGGCCCCGCCCGCACATAAAACACCGGTCACCACGGTCATTTCTCAGTTCTTACACTCTTCACCTCGCTAGGAACACCTCGCTAACTCTACAGAGTCACTCAGGCTAGCTAGCTGCTGCTAGTTAGCTCTGTTGCCGTTTTAGCGCCTTCGAACTAGCTAAACTGCTCTATTGGTGTAGTGTTTTGCTGCCCGCGGAGCGCTTGTTTCGTATTTTTCTGCTATCTCACAAGCTGTTTTTCGGGATGAACACACAACCTAAACCTGCGAGGAAGAAGTCTTCCGTTCGCCCCTGTCCTCAGGGGTGCGGCTTCGCCTTGCATGATAAGGACCAGCACGAAGCGTGTCCCGTCTGTATGGGTATTGTCCACGCCAGGAGAGCGTTGACGGAGCCCGGAGCTTGTGGTTTTTGCCAACCACTTCGCCACTCCCCCCTTGAGAGACGCGTTACTTTCGTAGAAAGAGTGCTGGGCCAGGCTACAGTCGCTCGGCAGGACCCACTCCTCTCCGAGTCGAGGGACCCAGCTTTGTCTGTGTTCCGTTTTCTCCCCACGGAAGGGGTAACCCGGTGTACAAAGAATATTACTCGGTATTCCACTTTTGTTTGTTTATTCTTTAACAAAGGGAAAGCAGGTAACAAATCTGAAAGGTAAGGAATGCAATGTTACACTTCTCATGTGCATTACACAAACATCACCTGCATTCATCAAAATACCAATATACAACAATAATAATAATTTACAATCATTAATGTACACGTTTCAAACGTCACCCATGCGCCATATTCAAATCCTATTCAAATCTCCGCAATAGGAAACTACAACTCCCAGAATGCCCCGCGGCAACCCAGGAAGTACAACACAAATGCCGGTCCCTGCGATTCATTTAATCGACGTTCACAAAACAAAACAAATACAAACATGGATGGACACGGATGTACGGAAGCCGAGAACGGCCATCGATTATTTTATTTTTCTATGCACTGTTATCTCGTGATAACGACTTATTATCTCGTTATCTCGATATAACAAAGATCGTTTTCTCGTGATAACGAGATATTTTTTCCCCTTCGTTTTCTCGAAGGGGAAAACCTGTCTACTGTCTACACCCTGAAGAAGGCTGTTGTGCCACTACGCATGGTCTTCAACCCCTTGGGGGACCCCCTTATAGTAAAAAAATAAAATGATGTTGCATTTTAAGTGTGATCTATAATAAGAAGTGCACTCCAGGATATCAGGATTGACACTCCTAGGATAGATATCTGTAAACTGCAAATCAAAAGCGCATTTATAAACGTAATGCTGATGATTCATGTGTGATTCATCGACATTTTGATTTGATTTATTTATCCTTAGTTGTGACTTGTGAAAGCTTGTAAAGTTGGATTTGATATGAGCAACGAGGTTCAAGTGAAGATGGACGATATAAAGAGCGCGCAGCCGCGTCGAGAAAACGACCCTTGTTATATCGAGAAAACGAGATAATTAATTCGTTATCACGAGAAAACGACCTTTGTTATATCGAGAAAACGAGATAATTAATTCGTTATCACGAGAAAACGAACTTTGTTATATCGAGAAAACGAGATAATAAGTCGTTATCACGAGATAACAGTGCATAAAAAAATAAATAATCGATGGCCGTTCTCGGCTTCCGTACGGATGGGACAGCGACGTTACAATTCCAAATGGATTTATGTATTTGAAATGTTTATATAGTTTTAACTTTGGCTATTAGCAACGTACTGGGATCTACCGGCGCATAGTGCTATTGCGAAATCATTAGACGACATAGCAGGCAACATGATTTGACATCAAGAAAGCAGACAAGAAGACAAGAATTCAAAGGAGCTTACCAAGTGGCTGCACACCGGGTCAAAGTTATGTGGCAATAATACAACTCTTGCGCCACCTTCTTATTGGGCGAACACCGGTCACATGGACCCACAGCACACCGTTCTCTTAAAGAGGCACTACACCATTGGGCTGCCGAGCCTCAGACGTTCATCAACAACTCAACTAAGTAAATAAGAAACAATAAAACTACACAAACGGCAGACCTCCACAGAAAACACAACACCTCCCACTTAAGTTGCTGATCTTATGATCCAGGCAACTTACCAAAATCAATGAAAGGACCCATTAGTGACACCCTTATTATTATTATTATTATTATTATTATTTTTTTTTTTTTATTATTATTATTATTATTATTATTTATTTTTTTTATGGCCATGTGGAAGTGTAAGTGTCCAATGTCCAAGTCAATCACATTCCTTTGGCAGTTGTGTGGTGCACTGCCTGGGGATATGCATGCTCTTACCTCTTCATGAGTGAGCAATGTGATGGGCATGGTGGCAGCGCTAGGCTTGCACCAACCAGCCAACAAGGGGTAAGGGTGGTGACTGGGGTTTGGGCAGGTGTGTGACAAGGGGATTGGGCGGTGTGCAGAATGAGAGGGATTCAGGGTTGTGTCGCGGAACTTGACACCGTCTTGAGCTTCGAGAGCTACATCTTTGAAAGCTGTTGCTCTTTCTTCCACAGACAGGCATGGTCTTGCCTCCCACTTTGACTGAACTGGGGCCTGGCAGTTGCCACCCAGCCAGATTCCCACTGCTCGTCTTATCCAGGCGATGGTCCCGCACAACCGTGTCAGTGAACTGAACCTTCGGGGTTTCACAAGGCGCACAAGCGCAACGCTGGTCGGGCCCGACCATTTCCTGGGCTGGGCTTTTGCTGTGACAAGGGCCGAGAACGCCTTCCTCCGAAGTTCCCCGATCTCTTCAGTGACAGTGGGGTTGATGTCTCCGGCGGTTTTCACGGGCCAATCTGACTCAGGCAGCTTCAAAAACCCTGGGCCTTCCTGCCAGACTGATCCCTCGGCAAGCTCCTCAGGGGATGCTCCCCTTGTGATGGGGTCGGCGATATTGTCTTTTCCTTCGACCCACCTCCAGCTGTCCACTGGTCCGGCCTTTTGGATTTCTCCAATCCGGTTCGCAAAAAATGTCTGATAGCCATAGCTATCCTTCTGGATGGCTCCCAGGATTGTCTGACTATCGACAAAATGGATCCACTGTTCGACCTTGATGTAGCAGTGCTTCTCGAAGTATGTCTTCAGGCGGGTTGCAAAGACAGCCCCACAAAGCTCTGCTTTAATGACATCACCTTTCTGGTCTAGAGGGGTGAGCTTGGCCTTTGATTCGACCAGCTTCACTACGACTCCATCTTGTTCTGTCTCCCACCGAAGGTAAAGAACGGCTCCGTAGGAAGTTTCGCTCCCGTCAGAAAACGTGATCCCCATCGGGCGGCCTATCGCTCCATGGGGTGTGAGGCTCCTATCAAATCTGACTTGGCCAAGCCTTACATACTGCTCAAAGAGCTTTATTGCAGCCTCTCGAAGACGTGTCGAGAGAGGATCATCCCAGGTGTCCTTGGAGGGACGGTCTCTTCCTGCTTCCTGAAAGGACTCTCTTATGAGCATCACTCCTCGTTGCTTGGCAGGTGAGGCCAGGCCGATGGGGTCATAGAACCCTGCGACCTGACTCAGCAGCATGCGCCTGGTGAGAGGGTCGGGGGTGCCGTCTCTGATCTCATCCTCCCGTAGATCCAGCCCGGTTCTCATCTTTCCTCGCCTCTTTGAAAAGTTCACAGACGTTAGCACACAGAGCTTGTCAGATTCAGGTTCGTATCCCACTCCCAATGCCTTATTCTCTTCGCCCCGCATCTGGTTGGGGAGTATTAGGGTCTTTGGCTCTGTCGACCCGACGTTGTTGGGGTCAGTGGGTTTTTCACTCCTCCCACTTTGGCCTGTCAGGACCCAGGGCTTGAGGGAGAAACCCCCTGCTTTTAGGATTTCCTCCACTCCTTTGGTCATTTTAATCAGGGTTTGGAGGTCATTATGTGACGTCAATATGTCGTCCACGTAGCAGTCCTCTGTCAGGATCCGGCGTTCTGCAACCATGGATGCAAACTGGGGCAGGTTTGCCGTCTCTCTCATGGCAACCTGAGCGATGCAACCGGCAGGCTTGTCGCCGATGTTGACCCTGACGACGGCAAACACACCGATTTCATCATCGGGGTTATCCCTCCAGAGGAATCGATGGAGGTGTACCTCCTCGTCCTTCAGCCACACTGAATTATAAATTTTTTTAACATCACCAAGAGCAGCGTACAATCTGCTCCTGAATCTCAGAAGGACGCCTCGGATTTGGTTGAGGACATCAGGGCCTTTGTGCAGAAGATTGTTCAGGCTCATCCCTTTAAACTCCTGGCTACTGTTCCAGACTATCCTCACTGGCGTTGAGCTAGAATGAGGATTCGGGGCGACCAGATGGCTGATGTACCAGATCGGCCCGTTCCAGCCCTCAATCTCTTGCTTTGTGAGCTTGATGGCTGCTCCTCTTGATACCATCTCGCGGATCTGCTCTCCATATGCCGCTTTCCATACAGATTCTCTTGCCAGTCGAGCCTCGGTGTTCCGGAAGGTTGCTTCCACTGCTCGGCGGTTATCTGGCAGAATCGCTGGGTCGGCCTTCCATGGGTAGGCCGCATCCCAGTGTGGGGCGTCACTGTGCTTGTCTACTAGCACATAAGAGAGGCAGTCCTTTATTTTCTCTAACTCCCTTTCTTCTCCAAGGGTCATCTCTTTGCCTCCCGGGGGACACTTGCTGCACTTGCAGCTCCCGCATTTCGGGTCACATGCTGCTCCAATACTGTCCCACTTGAACCACTCAAACACCTCTTTATTCGTGGCAGTGGTGCTGCTGAGTGTCACTTTTTCCAACCTCGTTGGGTCCTCGTCACTCAGGTCTATGGTGTCCACCAGGACCTCCTTGTACACCCTTGAGGATGTTCTCATGGACCTTGCAAAGTGGGTTTCGGACTGGTGCAGCGTTAGGTCGACCATCTCGAAGAGATCAGGGTGAGTACCGCCAACAGTTTTGCCCAGTGTGCCGTCCCAGAGGACTAGATCTCCCTCCATCTTGAACGGCTGTGGAACTAGGCGACCTTCCCTGTGGCTGATCAAAAGATCTATGTTCTCAGGACGGACCAGTTCTTCTGCAGCGACGTCGGGAAAGATCTTTTGCAGTTGCTGCGGAGTGACAGGCTGACTTATCTCCGCGATACTCTCCAGGCCATAGCAGAGCAGTTTGTGTTCCGTTACCGTCCCCTTGGTGGTCTTCACTCTTAGACGCAGGGAGTATCTCTTGGTTGTGACAGTCTTTCTCATCCCTCCTACTCCATGGACGATTAACTTAATGCTCTCACCAATCAGTCCAAGGCGTTGGGCAGCGTTGTTTGTTATATAGTTGGTGTCAGAGGCAAGGTCAATAAGAGCACCGATTAGCTGGCCTGAGTTCGTGGTTACGTCCAGCAACATCATTACCACCGGGTATTCTTTCAGTCCACCTCCAGCAGTGCAGATCGATGTTGAGACTTTGTTAGAAAATGCCTTCCTGAATTCTGCTCTCAGTTCCGGAGTGACTTTCGCCAGTAGCTCTACCTGCTGGCTTGTCATCCCGAGGCCTTTCCGTTCCACCCTCTTGGTACCTTGCTCCTCGCTACCAGTGTCTTTTTCTTGAGCGATGAACTTGGGGCAGAGCAGATAATGGTGAGACTCTTCTCTGCGGCAGTCCATTTTACTGCAGAGAAACTTTGGGTTGCAACGGCCATCCTTTAGGTGGAAGCACAGGCACCGATTGCATCCCCCATGGGTCTTTAGATGGGCCTTTCTCCTCTGGAGATCCATCTCCCTGAAGGCTTTGCAGGCAAACAGCCTGCCAGCGTGTGTCTCATCGGCACAGGCAGTGCATGAGCCCAAGCATGAGCCCGTTGACTGAGACCCTCTTTGGCCTGAGGTGGCTTTGGAGAACGCTTTCTTGGCTCCTCTTTCTTGCTTGTCTGCCGGGCCTCTCACTGAGGGGCTCCACTCTCCAGGGCTTGCCTCCAGCAGATCCAGCTCCTCCAGGATTGCCTCCTGTTTCTTCAGGAAGCGCAGCAAGCAGTCGAAGTGGTTAGGTGGAGCAAAACCATTCGCAGCCTCAAACTTGTGTTCAATCCATTTCTCCTTCAGAGAGCTTGGGAGCTTGCTTTCAAGGGACTGTGCTACCCAACGGTTCTTTATAACATCCTCTTCTCCCAGGATCATAAGGTTGCTAAGGGCCCGCTCCACGGTTTGGATCAGCTCAATTGCTTTCCTGGGGTTGTTTCCTTTTACGGGGAGTAGGGCCTGAACCTCCTCGGATATCCTCAGGACGATTTTCGCCTTGTTCCCGAAGCGGTTGTTGAGGCGCCTGAACATTTCATCTGCCGACGCACAGCTGGACAGAACCAGGTCTTTTTTCACTCTGTCGCTGAGACTTGCTAGGAGATGGAACCTTGTAACCCCAGCCGCCGTCTGTGGGTTTCCCAGCTGTTCCAACTCTTCCCACTCAGCCTTCCACCGGTAGTAGTCGGTCATGTCTCCTGAGAACGTGGGCAGGCGTGTTCTTTCAAGACTGATCTGTGGTCTGAAGCCGTACACCCCGGGATTCATGCCAGGGATGCTTTGTGGTGGTGCGTGTGGGAAGTTCGGAACCGCAGGCGCCGCCTCTTCTCCCCCGTCAAGCTCTTCAGTCCGCTTCAACTTTTTCCAGCTCTGCACCCAGTCATGCAGTCTGTTTCCCAGGTTGTATAGCTGCTGCTTGTACACTGTTGTCTTGGCTTCAGAGACAATGGTTTCCCATTCAAGCACCTTCCGCTCGAGCATGCTGATCCTCTCCTCCAGGCTCTCTCTCAGGACTTGACAGTCTTCCTCCGGCAACTCCTTCACGTCAGTGTACTCAACCTCGGCACATTTCTCCTCTGCACCGTCGGCGTACAGTTTTATTTCGACATAGGCGAATTTGAACCATAATGTCTCCTTAGCGAGCCGGAGCGTGTCTGTGTATGTGTCAAGGCACATCGCCGTTTTCTCCTCTGCATGAGCTGCTTCTTCTTCTGCCTTTTCCACTTCTCCCAGAGCATCGATATATTCGAGACCAGTATCGTGCACCTTTTCAAAGTCCACACCAAGTGTTCTGATCTCGTCAATGAGTGCTCTTTTTCCTAGGAGATCTACAGTGAGGGACAGCTTCTTCGCTCTTTTGCTAAAGAGGGCCTGTGCTGTTAAGCGCTTTCCTTTCAGGGCCGCTAATTCTGCCAAATCCATTTTCCTTTTCCCGCACTGACCAAGGTGCTGTTCCACAGAGGGGTCTATTCGGCCTATTCCTCTTCGTCTGGTGCTCCTTCACTGGTCAATGCTGATAGGGCGGTGACAGACTTGGCTCTTGGCTTGATGTGCTCAGGCCGTTGATTTATTACTGTTCCGTTTTCTCCCCACGGAAGGGGTAACCCGGTGTACAAAGAATATTACTCGGTATTCCACTTTTGTTTGTTTATTCTTTAACAAAGGGAAAGCAGGTAATAAATCTGAAAGGTAAGGAATGCAATGTTACACTTCTCATGTGCATTACACAAACATCACCTGCATTCATCAAAATACCAATATACAACAATAATAATAATTTACAATCATTAATGTACACGTTTCAAACGTCACCCATGCGCCATATTCAAATCCTATTCAAATCTCCGCAATAGGAAACTACAACTCCCAGAATGCCCCGCGGCAACCCAGGAAGTACAGCACAAATGCCGGTCCCTGCGATTCATTTAATCGACGTTCACAAAACAAAACAAATACAAACATGGATGGACACGGATGGGACAGCGACGTTACAATTCCAAATGGATTTATGTATTTGAAATGTTTATATAGTTTTAACTTTGGCTATTAGCAACGTACTGGGATCTACCGGCGCATAGTGCTATTGCGAAATCATTAGACGACATAGCAGGCAACATGATTTGACATCAAGAAAGCAGACAAGAAGACAAGAATTCAAAGGAGCTTACCAAGTGGCTGCACACCGGGTCAAAGTTATGTGGCAATAATACAACTCTTGCGCCACCTTCTTATTGGGCGAACACCGGTCACATGGACCCACAGCACACCGTTCTCTTAAAGAGGCACTACACCATTGGGCTGCCGAGCCTCAGACGTTCATCAACAACTCAACTAAGTAAATAAGAAACAATAAAACTACACAAACGGCAGACCTCCACAGAAAACACAACAGTCTGCGTCCGACTCGGATGAGCCTTTGGCCCACGTCCCTACTGGTGACTGGGCTGAACATATGGAGTTTGTCGACAGGCTAGCCGAACTTGAACCGGAGCCCCCCGAGAGCGCTGGCCAGCTGCCGCTTCAGCTAGCTGCTCCCCAGGATGAAGAAGACGTTCTAGACATCGGCCTGGACGTGCATGGGTTATCGGAGGATGAGCAAGACGCACTTGCGTCGGGTCAATATGCCACCGACACTACACCGGTTGGCGATGGCGATACTTCTTTCTTTTCTCTGTATCGTCGTGCAGCGCGAGAATTGGAGGTTGACTGGCCCGCTGCTGCACCGGCTCAGAAACAATCCCGCTTCGCGGGATTCTACCTTCCCCAGGAACCAACTGCGACCAAAAACCGACTACCTATGTTTCTGGATTTTGTGTCGGAGCTAACGTCGGCTTGGAGCAAGCCACTTTCTACCCGCGTCACAGTGGCGGGGTATGGGCAATACTTGGACCTGGACGGTGCTGACAAGGCTGGGTTAGTCAACCCCCCACCCATGGAACCATCTCTGGCAGCGTACCTTGCTCCATTGCAGAACCACGGTGTGGGCGGCCCCCGCTGTGCAGCGCTCTCCCTCGGCAGAGGAATGGCTTCTACGGTGGTGGCACAGAGGCACCTGTGGCTCACTCTCTCGGACGTGCCGGAGAGGGACAGGGCTGTGTACTTGGATGAACCAGTGTCTGCTGAGGGATTGTTTGGACATTCACTCGACGCCATTCAGGCGAAGTTTGAGATGAGGAAGAAGCAAACAGAGGCTCTGCGCAGCATCATCCCCAGACGCGACGCGAAGCCCAGGCCATCAACCAGTGCTCGTAGGCCCGCAGCGCCGCAGCCGCCTCCCCCCAAGAGACCGGCGCCGTTTGCGAGCTCACACTTCCACCCCGTGAAGCAGCATCAGCAGCCGAGTCAAACTCATGGTCAAGCTCCACGCCAGTCGGCTTGGAACAAAGGGCCGCCGCCGAGCTTCCGTAAAGACTCTGCGACGCGGAGGAGGAAGCCACAAGACTCCTAACTTCGGGAGTACAGAGGGCAGAGCAGCATGGAGACACTGCCAGCCCTCATCTGTTGCCGCCAAAGAGGTTGCCATGTTATGTTCAAGGGTCCAGCCCCAAAAGGCGTTGTTTTCCCCTAACACAGTCTCCCAAGCACTCACCCCCCATACACTCAAGTGCATGTTCATTTGCAAATGTTTCTGTGTTCAGTGCCCCAATAAAGGTGCCCCATGTTCAAAATATTGCTTGTCAAAATACAAGTCAAATAAAACACAGCAGGCGGTTAATGCCGTCACCTCCCGGCCCACTGGGGGGCGACATACTACCACCTACAGTACAGGAGGTCAGTCGGCTGTCAGCACAACTTCCCCAGTGGCGCGCGTGCGCAGTCTGCCCATGGGTAGAAAGAACTGTTGCTATGGGTTACCGGTTACAGTTTTGCGCCCGGCCACCTCGCTTCCTCTCTGTAGTAAACACAGTTGTAACAAGCGAAGCAGCAGCCGTGCTGAGGGAGGAAATACACACTTTGCTGAGCAAAAATGCAATACGAGTGGTTCCGACTTCGGAGGCGAACAGAGGTTGGTACAGCCGTTATTTCGTTGTCCCGAAGAAAGGGGGGGGACTACGTCCGATCCTAGACCTGCGTGTATTAAACAAATACCTGCGGTCTTACAGGTTCAAAATGCTGACACTCAGACAGCTACTGAACGCTGTCAGTACGGGAGATTGGTTTGCGACGATCGATCTAACAGACGCATACTTCCATGTAGCGATCCACCCGCACCACAGACAGTTTCTCAGGTTTGCGTTCGAAGGGACGGCATACGAATACCTGGTGCTACCGTTCGGTCTGTCGCTAGCCCCGCGCACCTTTTCAAAATGTGTCGAGGCGGCGTTAGCTCCTCTTCGAGAGAAGGGCGTCCGCATCCTAGCCTACCTAGACGATTGGGCTTTGGTGGCAAGCTCCAAGGAGCAAGCAGCAGTGCAACTGTCGCTAGTTCTGTCTCACATTCAAACGCTAGGGTTTTCAGTGAACGAACGGAAAAGCTCGCTGTACCCGAGTCAGCAGTTTTCCTTCCTCGGACTCGAAATATGCTCCGTTTGAGGCCGAGCATGTCTTTCAGAGCACAGAGTGACCGCGTTTCTCCGCTGCCTTGCTCAATTTCAGTTGGGACACAGACTGTGTTTTCGGACAGTTTTGAAGCTGTTGGGCACGATGGCATCTATGATCGCGGTAGTGCCGCTCGGGCTGTTAAAGATGCGAGCGTTTCAACGTTGGACTCTGTCTCATCGGCTGTGCACGCGGCGTCATCTTCGACGAATGCTGGCGATAACCCCGTCTTGTATGTCAGCTCTCCTCCCATGGAGGGATCCCGCTCTACTGAGTCAAGGTTCCGCGATAGGGAGGGTGACTTTTCGCAAAGTGTTGTCCACGGATGCCTCCCTCAAAGGGTGGGGGGCTCTGTGCGACAGTGTCGCGGTGAGAAGGGTTTGGTCGGCGGCTCAAAGCCAGCTTCACATCAACCACTCGGAAATGCTAGCAGTGTTTTTAGCCCTAAAGCATTTCTGTCCAGCTTTGACAGGCCAGCATGTCCTGATCAGGACAGACAACACAACTGTGGTTTCATACATAAACAAGCAGGGAGGGACCCGCTCACTTCCCCTGTTAAAACTGTCTCGCTCTCTGTTACTATGGTGCAGTGTGCATTTTCTGTCTCTCAGAGCCACCCATATCCCAGGTCATTTGAACCTAGGGGCAGACCTTCTTTCCAGGGGAGGGCCTCTAGTGAGGGAATGGAGGTTGCATCCAGCAGTGGTGGCTCAGATATGGGAGCGCTTCGGCAGGGCGGAAGTCGACCTCTTTGCCTCCAGGTCGAACACCCACTGCCCCTTGTTCTTTTCCATGACGGATCTAAACGCGCCTCTGGGAATGGATGCGCTAGCTCATCAATGGCCGAACACTCTCCTATATGCGTTTCCTCCTGTGGACACTGCACTATGGTGCAGAAAAAGCTGGACAGGCTGATCATCTCTGCAGTCGTGGTATGCAGAGATGATCAGCCTGTTGATGGAGAGGCCGTGGCCTCTTCCTCTCATCAGCAACCTTCTTTCCCAGGCAGGGGGGGAGGTAATTCATCCACGCCCCGAACTGTGGCGTCTCCATGCTTACCTGTCGAAAGGTCCAATCTGATAGCTAAGGGTCTGCCTCCGAGTGTCGTGGAAACGATCCAAAGCGCAAGAGCATCGTCCACCAGAGGCTTATATGCTTATAAATGGCGGGCATTTGAGCAGTGGTGTGAAGACCAGAATGTTCTCCCTTTCCAGTGCTCTATTGTGGACGTTTTAACGTTCCTTCAGGGGCTTTTGGATAAAGGGCTTTCTTTTTCCACAATTAAAGTCTATTTGGCGGCTATATCGGCCTGTCATATCGGCTTTGATGGTGTGACACCAGGTGCTCACCCTTTAGCTGTGCGATTCTTAAAGGGAGTTCGCCGGTTGAGGCCCGTTGTTAAATCCAGCATTCCCTCATGGGATTTGGTTTTAGTACTTGAGGCTCTTTGTGGTCCTCCTTTTGAGCCTATTGAGTCGGTCGATATGAAATTTGTTTCATACAAGACGGCACTACTCCTGGCTTTGACCTCTGCAAAGCGGGTTGGCGACCTTCATGCGTTATCTGTGCATTCCTCTTGTACCCAGTTCACCTCGGATGGCTCCAAGGTTACGTTGCGTCCGAGTGCGTCATATTTGCCTAAAGTCATTCCTGCGGCGTATAACTCTATGACATTTGAGCTCTCAAGCTTTTGTCCTCCTCCTTTTGCCTCTGAAGAGCTGAGGAGGCTACATTGCCTGTGTCCTGTGCGTACGCTGCGCACCTACATTGACCGCACTCAGGGTGTGAGGCTTTGTGACCAGTTGTTTGTTTGCTTCGCTAATCCAGCAAGGGGAAAGGCACTGTCTAAACAGCGACTTTCCCACTGGATTGTGGAAGCGATCTCCCTGGCTTATAGCAGCAGAGGCCTCCCCTTACCCCAAGGGGTGAGGGCACATTCAACTAGGGGCATGGCAACGTCATGGGCGTTGTTTAGAGGGGTATCAGTGACTGATATCTGTGCTGCAGCTAGTTGGTCTTCACCGCACACTTTTGTCCGGTTTTATCGATTGGATGTGACCGCCCCTTCGGTGGCTCATTCTGTCCTTTCTGCTGGGTCTGTAATGCACTAGAGTGCTTGGTTTTATGACCCTTGTTCGGTGGCTGCTCCGGGGGCGTGATTATATGTCCCATACTAATGTGTTGTACCGAGTGAATCGACTGAAAGGGAACGATATGTTATGAATATAACTTCTGTTCCCTGAAGGAGAGGAACGAGGTACAACACATGGTTGCCCCACTCCGCAGCTGGGCTAGGTGAAGAGCGGTTACTGAACTGAGAAATGACCGTGGTGACCGGTGTTTTATGTGCGGGCGGGGCCTCACATACGTCACCACAGGTCATTTGCCTTTTTAAGGCGTGAATAGAGGTGTCTTCAGTCAGCCACGCGAGGGCGTGATATCCCATACTAATGTGTTGTACCTCGTTCCTCTCCTTCAGGGAACAGAAGTTATATTCATAACATATCGATTGGCAGAGTGCGTATGCGTGTGTGAGTGACGTCAGCGAGCGAGGAGAGCGAGCGGTAGCGCGTGTGTCTTGTGAAGAAGCGAACGAGTCCGGTAGAATAAAGTACCCATCCTGTCAATAATCGGTGGCCGCTTCATTCCGACCTATAAGCAGACAAACTGCCAGTCAAATCACACAAAACCATAGAGACAGGATCACAGAGGCGATTTTTTTTCGCGCTTGGCCCAATCTGGATAAATGTCGTTCATATCGCATATGCGGACTTCCACGGCTGTGGAGAAATGCAATCCTCCATAGCCACGGAGAGCTGTCATCACAGAGAGGTCATCTCGTTGCATACTTACGGCATCGATAGAGGGGGTGGTGTCAGCAGACTATTATTTAGACAATTATTAGCACATTTCAATCGGACAATTTGACCGGAGAGTTATAAAGGGCGTATCGCGCTTGTGCCTTCACACACCGCGAGACAGGTTCGTGGCTTTGAGTGTCGCGATTTCGTTTTCGATATCGTTACAGCCCTAATATATATGTGTGTGTGTGTGTGTGTGTGTGTGTGTGTGTGTGTGTGTGTGTGTGTGTGTGTGTGTGTGTGTGTGTGTGTGTGTGTGTGTGTGTGTTTATTCTGTACCCAAGTCCAGAGAAGGGGAGCTTGGTTATTCTGTACCCAAGTTCCCAGGCTGGCAGTGGGATCAATACAGCTAACCACATTGTCCGTCAAAAATGGTCAGCTTCTTTTTTTCTCCTCCCTCATCTTCTTCTTCCCAACTGTTAATATTCCAGAGCTTGGAAAATGGACAACCAAACAGGACTCGGCAGCGACGCTCTAATCAACAAAGCTCCACCCAACGTAGAGTACTCCCAGGTAACCCGCCCCCTATTTTGACCCAGGTTACCCTATCTGAAAACAATCTGTAGCTGGCTGACCGTAACACTATCTTTACCAAGGTAACCCTAACCTTATCTGTAAACAGTAAGGTGACCAGATTTCTGAACTGAAAATCGGGGACATTTTCAATGCGGCGGTGAAAAATCCTTACATATTATCATTATGAAATAAAAAATGGGGACAAGTACTTTTTCATGTATTTTAACCAGCTTTTATTACACAAAAGGTCAGAGGCGCCATTAGTGGGCGAAAAGTTAGGACAATTCTGTGGGCCAGTGAATGACAGGGGCCCTGAAAAAATATTAGAACATTAGTTATGTTAATAAAAAAACATCATTAATGGATTTTAATGGAAAATCAAATTTATAATTAAACAAACACTATCAGTATGCAGAATGTTTCCTTCATGTCTTCACAGTGTTATATTATCACAACTCAATGTCATATTGTAAAGTTAGTATCGGACAATAAGATAATTGAAGCCTTCACAGGTAGAGGTGTGGTTACAGAAACTGCACATGGTTGGCGTTGCCTGTGTGTGTGTGATGGTGGGACCCAGTGTGATATCTTTTAATGGGGCCCAACATCCCTGGTGGCGCCCCTGCAAAAGGTTAATAAATCAAAATATCAGCACCCACAAATATCATGTATCAGTAGTGCACAGCAGTGTCAAAAACACAAATATAGAATAATACATGAGAAAAAAATCTCTCTTCCAAAGTTAAGTGTCATGTGCAAAGACAGCTGCCAGACCAGTAGCTAGTAAATATCATCAAGATGTAATTAGTAATAATTACCAAGTCAAAACATATAAAAAGATGTAAGACTCTCGTCTGTTCTCTTCTCCTTCAATGCTTTTCTTTTCTTCACCCTTCTTTCTTCTCTCCTTAGCTTCCCTCTGTTGTTTAGTTCTATATTTCTGCCTTTCCATACTATTCTCCTGCTCTTTTCATCTTCTCTCCTTCACTCTGTTGATTACTTATTTATTTATTATACCTTTACTAAAAACATTGACATAAAATAGTGACTCAGGGCATCAGCTAATCAAATGGTCTGCATTTATAACTACTACAGTCATTGGTTACCCACACAGCCCGACAAAAAAAACAGCAGCCTAACACACACAACTATCAACCATTGACTGATTATTAATTAATTTATTATTAATAAATAATGTCATCATTATTATTATTTTAACAGTCTCAGGTCCCTATGCCTACAGGAAAATCATATGCTACCAAAGCAGTCTTCCACCTCCCCCTCTTCCAAAACAGAGCCACATACAATGTCATCACCTGGTAATCTCATGCTAACGTTAACATTACAGCTTCACTAATGACCGATATGAAAACATTGTCATGATTTTAACGTTCACTGACTTTTATAACGTTACGTTAGGTCTTCAGTTCAGATAAACAATCATACTTATTTTAACGTTACCACTTCACACACACACACACACGCGCACACACACACACACACACACACACACACACACACACACACACACACACACACACACACACACACACACACACACACACACACACACAGCCAAGTCTACTGCCAATTCACACAAAATAAATAAGTTCATACACAACATACCATTTATGAGACCGCTGATCTTCTCTTTTTCCTTTTTGCCGCCTCTAGATTGTTGTTGTTGACGCTGCTGCGTCTGGTCGTACGTCCTGATAACGTCTGTACGTCATACGACGTCTTCTCTGGTGCTGCGTTAAATTACTACCGTAATAACTGGTGTTTGAGTCTGCGCGCATTTTTCCCCCATTCACTGTCAAAATCGGGGACATTTCCGGGGACAGCTTTGACCGGGGACAGATCACCGAAAACGGGGACTGTCCCCGGAAATCGGGGACGTCTGGTCACCTTAGTAAACAGGTTACCCTAACCCTATGTTTACTAAGGTCACCCTAATCTTATCTGTAAACAGGTTATCCTAACCCGACCTTATGTTTATCCAGGTAACCCAAACCTATCGCTGTCCGAATGCCACTTAACTGGTTTTAATCCAGGAAACCAGGGTTCAAGTTACGTGGGAGCCAGTAGGAATTGAGCTCCATAAATCTGAGCTCCCATGAAATAAATAATATGTCAAAATGTGTGTGTGGGTGTGTGCGTGTGCGTGTGTGAGAGAAAATTGTGAGATCCCTGAGGTTCTGGTGACATCCCAATCAGTAAATCCGTATATATATATATCTCACTCAGCTGTTCTTCAAAAGTGGAGCGGACACCTATGCCACCATTGATAAACTGAAGAACACGGTCGGACCGAGAGAGAAGCCTGTTGGACTGGGAGAAGGGGCTGCTGGACCGAGAGAGGAGGCTGTAACAGCAGCAGGTTCCTCAGCCTTGACCCAACGGGATTCAGAGGAAGCCGCAGACCCAGCACCAGACAGGCAGGTGGCGGACTGTGATGTCCTGTACACAACAGTGAACTGGAAGAAGAAGTCCTAGAAAAAAGAGGTCTGAGCTCCTGGGGAAGAGACCCTCTGGGGCCCAGGGCCCCGGAGGCCCCTACACTTCCTCTTGGGGGGATGAGGGATGAGCTAAGGGCTACATTGATGAGTAAAGGCTAGGGGGATGAGTTAAGGGCTACATTGATGGGTAAAGGCTAGAGGGATGAGTTAAGGGCTACATTGATGGGTAAAGGCTAGCGGGAGGAGTTAAGGGCTACATTGATGGGTAAAGGCTAGCCTAGAGGGATGAGCTAAGGGCTACATTGATGGGTAAAGGCTACAGGGATAAGTTAAGGGCTGCAGGGATGAGTTAAGGGCTGCAGATTCACAAAGAATCTCAGGGTTGAAAGTTGCTCACAAGTGGCGAATTTAGGAGAAACCCCTAAAAATAATGGGCGTGTCAGTCTTGTCAGTCTTTGGCTCCTAATTGATTTTACTTGGAGCAATTCACAAAGTATTTTAGGCCTAAAAGTAGCACCTAAGTCTAGGGGAGCTTAAAAGCCCTCGAGAGGACTCTTAACTCAGTAAGAGCTATTCACAAAGAATCTGAAAACGGCTGCATCGAGACGAAATGTTTTGGAGGCAATGGAGGACTGCGAATTGATAAATAGAT
Organism: Gadus morhua; assembly: GCF_902167405.1. NCBI lineage: Eukaryota > Metazoa > Chordata > Actinopteri > Gadiformes > Gadidae > Gadus > Gadus morhua. The sequence continues at coordinate 5,970,052 of NC_044053.1, forward strand.
ATAGGCGTAAGGGTATCAAACTTGTGGTTGAATTTGTGAATAACACCTTGATATTTAGCAACAGGGAATTTGCAACTTTGCAATGCTGACGATTTAGGAATATCGCTGTTAAGGGAAATGTATAAATATGTCCTCAGTTGTTTTATATATATATATATATTGTGATTATTCTTTACCCAAGTCCACAGCATAATTATTGCACCACTGTGTAAGGATGCAGGCTTGCATATGTAAATGAAGGTGCGTTCACATCAAGCACTTGTTCAGGATGTATAATGCAGTTCTAAGAGAGCTCGGCTGAGCGTAACATGTATAAATGGTATTGAGAAAATAAACCATGCCAAAGAGCTAAAGAGTTCATTGTCTCCGTCCCAACTATCTCTCTGAGTGCAACGTATGAGGAAGCTGCCATCCTTAACGTCAACAATCGCAACCATCAGTGATGGTTAAAACAAACGGGGTCTGTAAAGTTGACATCGAGTGGTACACTCTTCGTCGCTGGTGTGGTGGAGTACAAGTAGAACGAATAGTATTCACTTCAGCCTTATGGCATATTTATTCACCGTTCAGAAGAGCACACAGAATACACTGCCGCTCACTCACTTGACGCACTCATCTGCTAGAGCGTAGTGACATCATCACGTTACACTATAACATGTAGCACATTGTCAACAGGATAATACTGGTAACCTACTACCACAGTACATGGAGTAAGGGCACATTCACATATTAACACTTAACAGGGGCAATGTTACAAATGTACCTTTGATCATCCTTAATGATATTTGTATTAAGTTTATAATCTGCTCAGTATCAATTTATCCTGAAACCAGTTGGGCTTTCGCTTGCACTTCATGTCTTGGTCTTTGCTTTCATTCATGATAGGAGGACCTGAACGGCGATAAGGGCTGATATTTAAAGTGTTCTGGAAATATGCTCATTGGATAATAGTTTGCAGGGTGCTTTTATATACCTCCTTGATATAATGCAATTTAGGTATTTTCATTGTTTGCTTTCTGTCACCCTGGTTGAAAGTCTAATTGGACAAGCTTCACTTGTCAACTAATTTAGGTTAATTTCTAGCAACGGCTTGTTGCCAATGCGTTTCAATGGAGCATTTGATGATGTTGTGTGAGCCTTTCCTGTAGGGCTGGAGCCCCCTGGTTAATAATCATATGCATCCTTTTAGCCCCTGTGACATAAAAGAGACCCCAGGTCTATAGCTTACTTGTTAATGGCCTCGACTCAGTCACCTATTGCATCACTTCCTTTATGGTTTCGGCCTCCTAATTGATCATTGTAGTATATTTGAATACCCTCTTTCATATATATGATACCACCACCCCTTGGACGTGGCAACAATTCTCCATAACCATATGGGGGGGGGGGGGTGCTTGTGGACAGTATTGGTGTACAATAGACATAAATAGGAAGCCCACTCAGGAGGAGGAATGACCTGTCTCATTCATATTTAATTATTTTTTTCAAATAACCCTGCCTCGTTAAATCAATGAGCTTGCTGTTTTGCTTTCAAAAATAGGTTATAGGCTGTGTCACTATAAAATCTTCACGTCTCCGCGAGTGACGTAACAAGCCACCAGACGGCGATTTAAAAAAACGATTCAAGTTCATTAAGAAAGTAGCTAAGCAAAGACAATGGTTTTATAGCCATGATTTAAACGGCATGCGAGCTGCTGGTTTCAGCGTCCATAACATCCATCATTGCAACCATGTTATTATATTTCTGTCGAGACCTATAATATTCTTCGTCATAACTATCAAACCAAACATCCTTCGGAGTGAGACTGTGTTGGTAAACCCCAGGTTAAAAATCCCAAAGGTTGTAACTAGGTTTTCATTAAATAATATAGATATGATTATTATTATTCTATATATTGTTTTAATTTTTAAAATACGATTGTTATTTTCAAGCAAGTGATAAGTCATACTGTTTATTTCTGATATTTAGATTTTTCTCCTGTTTACCTATTTACATTATACAACATTAGATTAATGTAAATAATTAACTGTGGAGCTATACCATTTTTGTTTATGAAGTTGCAATCTAGTGGACACAAGAAGGATCTCTGTATGAGTTAGTCATCTAAAAACTAATTTATATTTCCTTGTTTAATGTACAGATTGAATGGGTCACTTTAATCATTATCAGAAAAATAGCCCAACATGAGATTTTCTTCAGGAGCCGCCACTGGCTGAATATGCAATTGTGTGAACCCGCAAAACCAATTAAATTCAAGATCCATTCCGATGGGCTTATTCTGCCCTCTGGTGGTGTGAATTTGCCTTCACAGCCCAGCGAGAAAATGCTTGCCATTGTCCGTGGTGAATTTTAATACAATATATACTTTTTCAGTGTACAAAATGCGTTGTGTGAAACGGGACAGCAAATCTATTGAAATTTATAAATATATTAATTGTAATTCTATCCTGATGGCATAATAAACATAGGTTAAGTTCCTACTAGGTTTCATAGCAATGTCTAAGGCTAATTCAAATGTGTAACCATCTCTTTTAAACAATTGCAGTCTTCCGTCACAGTTCTCAGCTCAAGGCAAGGTAAGGAGCCGCCCTAAAGAAAGTCTTGCCCAGGGCCCCCTACTGCCTATAGAGCCAAAACGTATTAGTATTGACAAAGTGCATTATTAACAGTATTAAGAGCAGCATCAATAGTATGAACACTGAACACTTTGTTTACAGTAACAGAACAGTATTATCAGTATTCAAGTGGAAATCCTGAAGATTTATTTATTTCATAACATTCATAGTACTGCAAAACCAATGGTTTTGATTTTCATCAGTGGGCCACACTCTCAAGCAGCACTTTTGTGATACCTTATTCAGCGATAGATTTTCAAGATTGCCAACACAAAGTTGTCATGTGTAACACACTTACTGAACTACATCATACATTGACCATGATTGGTCATCAGAGATTAAGGACACTGTGGCAGTGTGTGTGGATGTTCTACTACATGTAGGCTACGCCGTCTAGGCTTCGCCTTATGGGCTTGTCCCGTGCGCGTGCTCGCGCGCACTGAAAATTTCCACTATGCACCAATCAACGTGGGCACCGCCCACATTTCCCACAGCACCGTGTATGTAATGCAGCGCATACCGCCGCTCATCGTCCCTTCCTTTCAGCATTGTACTGATCAACAGCAGTTAATAGAATGACTTCTCTTCAAGAACGTTGTGGCAGCGGCGGGGGCGAGGCGACAGACCAACGGCCCAATTCATAGCCATTGAAGAGCGCTTCCTTGAGTGCTGGGCCCTTTTCAGGGCCTCAATGTTCTTCCTGTCCCGCCTCTCTGGGAGATCATGGGTGAGGCGGTGGCCATCAAGGGCAACCCAATGCCAGCCCCCCTGTTGGATGTAACGCAGGGCGAGTGCTTTCGCACCCCGTCTTGCTCCCGGCGTGCTACTCGATGTTCCCAACCGTTCAGCATTTCTGCTGCGGGTGGGGACCCTTCGACACGGAAGGCCAAAAATAGGCCAAGGCCAACATGACAGCAAATCTACTAACATTAATAAATGTATTGTTACGTCCCCCGCTAGGGGAAGGGGTGGCAACATAAAAACCAGATGTCTTTGGTTAACTGGAAGTAGTTTATTTAACCCGGAGCTTGGGGTAATCAATGTAACACAAACAGAGGCAAAACTATAAAAAGGAAAAGGACCATTGGGTGCTGTCAAAATCAAAGAAATGAATATAACCAAAAGAGAAGCTCCCAAAATACATGAGTGGAACAGCACCCCTGCGACTAATGTTTTTAACAGAGGTATAGCTGCGTGTGGTGTGCGATAACCCCTAACAAACCCTTGCCCAGTTCCCAGGTAGTCAACAAGAGCCTCAATCAAACAACAAATAACCCTTCGAAGACCCAATATGGCAAGCTGCAAATCCAAGACAAGCTCCCGTGAATATTGAGCTCGTCCGTCTTTTATTCTCCTGGATCCTCGGTCTTCCGATGCAGCAACCAATCACTTCCGGGGAAAGCACATCAAAATTAACATAATGGTAAACAAATCACACGCGGGAAAACACATGGTCATTTACATAGCAGTCGACAAACTGAGGTTTTTACCCATGAGGGCGGGGCGTCAGTCCTCAACCGTAACAGTATTTATTGTAATTCTATTCTATTGGCAAAATAAACATAGGGCAAGTTTCTACTAGGTTTTATAGCAATCATGTTCATTAAAATGTGTAACCATTGCCTTCAAACAATTGCAGTGTTTTTCTTTCTTTTTTAACACAGCTTTCAGCTCAAGGCAAGGCAAGGAGCGGCCCCAAAGAAAGTCTTGCCTAGGGCCCCCTACTGCCTAGAACCAACGCTGACCAGTGTACCTGGTAACATAGATGTCCCTGGTACATCTAGCGTCCCTGGTAACATCTAGTGTCACTGGTAACATCTAGTTTCCCTGGTAACATCTGGCGTCCTAGGTAACAACTAGCATACCTTGGTTCCCTGGTACCAACCGGTCTTCCTGGTCAGTATTAACTAAGAGCAGTATTTACAGTATCAAGAGAGAACAATATAAACAGTGTTAACAGTTGACCGTATCAATGGTAAACATTTTCGTAAGGGAACAGTGTAAACTGGCAGAGTCTGATTGGACTGTGGGGCTGGGTGAGGCTGCACACCTGTTGCACATTGAGTAATCAGTGAGCACAGGTTAGACCAGCCGTCTGCACTCGGCAGCGGAGCACCCTTGCCGTGTTCATTATCACCCTTGTGCAATAAACCATATTATTAATTTGGTGGTATTTTAACACCACCACCCTAAGTCCTTTGTCTTGAGGAGCCCAAAATAAGTCACCTAGGTGGGGTGGGGCAGCGTCCTATGTGGGGTGTAACAGGGACCTTTGCTACAGGCAGTATGAACAGAGCAGGATCAACAGTATTAACAAAGAATGGTAGTACCAGAGCAGTGTCAACAGTATTAATATGGAACAGTGTTAACAGAGATTAGTATCAACAGTACTAACAGAGCAGTATTAACAGTGCAGTATTAACAGTTGTGCCGACCCTGTGGCTCGAGGAGACTGGGGGCGGGTCCCCTGCTCATGTGTTGTAGGTCGTGGGAGGAGCCAGTGGCTCATTACGGAAAAGTGGAAGCACCTTTGTCACTTGTTCTCAGAAGTTGCCAATTTGAATGAATGACTCGCTTTCCCTTTTGAAGGCTTCTTAACTTCCCGTTTTTTGTTCCATTACCCTGCTTTGTTGACTCTACACCTAACCACTACATAACATATATCCATCATCCACTTACTGTGTTACTGATGCTGCTGATCTACACATATCATTACTTCAATTTATTGGTTGTCCTTAATTAAATTATGTTAAGTTTACTCTTTCAAATATCAACCTCTGCAATAGTTTGTTACGGCCTAGAGCCGGGTCTAAACACAGTATTAAAGGTCCCATGGCATGCTACTTTATGGATGCTTTAGTGGGCCCCTAATACAGTATTTGAAGACGTTTCAGAAATTCAGCTGTGTTGCAGAATTACAGCCACTTTGAAACCAGTCGCACATTGAGCTTTCCCCAAAAGTATGGGGTCAGAACAGTGTCATTGATAATGAATGCACAGAGAAGTATTCAAAAATGTATTTTGTGATTTTTAAATAAATTACTCACTTCTCACAAATACATATCAATGCATACACAAATGGATATCGGCATGTATAAATGTACAATTTATCCATACACAAAAATAAGTTTCAAACAAACATTTCTGATCCACACAAATGTACCTTGTTTTAAATAAATGTAATGTAAATCCTTAAATATATGAATTAAAAAAATGTGTCATTCACTTTTCATTTGTGAACTGGTTTGCATTTGTGTGTGAACTGGTCTGTATTTATATTTGGATTTAAGCCAATCACATGACTGCAGTGACTGGGTTTTTACAATGTCGGTGCCGTTTACTACTTTAACGGCACTGACAATCCCAAACCCAGTCGAAACTAGATGGAAAAAGTGTGTAGCTCAAAACGTGACGCAGCTTTTACTTCTTCGCCACCTAGAGATTGTTATGTACGATCATTCAAAAAACCCATGTTATTTCCCACAGACATTTGACCCGGGAGGCTCCGAAGCTGGACTCAGAGGTCGGAACTGCAGTCATGTGATTGGCTGAAAACAAGGGAGGCATCTGATTGGCTACAGAGAGTTCCTTGTTGAAAGAAATGCATTTGTGAATCCAGCGACGTCAGGAGAGTCTCAAAAATCCACATATAAATACAGTCCAGTTCACACACAAATGCAAACAAGTTCACAAATGAAGAGCGTCTTGTTAATTCAAGTTTAACAGTTTGTATATAAATGTAACAACATCCAAATACATTTTTGGTGAAAATTGCAGATATTTTTTTAATTAACATATTTATGGATTTATATTACATTTATTTAAAACAAGGCACATGAGTGTGTGGATCAGAAATGTGTTTGAGAAACTTATTTTTGTTTATGGATTTATTTTACGTTTATACATACCGATATCCATTTGTGTGTGCATTGAAATGTATTTGTGAGAAGAGAGTAATTTATATATAAATCACAAAATACATTTGTGAATCCTTCTCTGTGCATTCATTATTAATGAGACTGTTCTAATCTGACCCCATATGTAACGGGTACAAATATAGACTGCGCCTTTAAGAGAAAACGGGCGGGAAGAGGGGAGCGGGAAGACAGACAGTGAACGAGCGGGAAGACAGTGAAGGAGCCAGGCGGTGTGCAAGGCGATGTAATGCGGTTGCATGCTGGTTTTTCCGTTTTGTTTTGTTAGATAAGTTTAGTACCAAGTTAAGTTTAGTACCAAGTTGTTCCAGTCAAACTGGTACGGTTTTGCGTCAACTCGGTCGCTGAGATTGGTGCGGCGGTTTTGAGCGTTTCGTAGTGGAGTGAGTCTGGACGTCAGTGGAGGCGACGGGGCAAACAGGCCCTCCGTGTGATTGTTACGAGGGAGGACGCTGTCCTGCGTGGTTGCCTGGGAGTCTGAACGTCGGTGAAAAGAGGCCCTCCGTGTGATTATTGCGAGGAAGGACGCTGTCCTACGTGATTGCCTGGAGCTGCCCGAGAGCTGGGGACGTTTCGGGAGGGCTTTGCCCTGCCAGCCATCGCACATCCTGAAGTGCGGTCTCTGCTGCAGTATCGTAATCCCTGCACCCCACCTAACCATTTACACTGAAACAGAATACACACACACCGTGCGCAGCGCGAACAGAACTGGGACGGAACGAACTAACGCTGCGCCGGTACACACACAAACACACACACACACACACACACACACACACACACACACACACACACACACACACACTGAAGGAAAGGTGTCTTTCTTGAGTGTTATAAGTGTTATAATATAGACAGTGTTATATTGGATTGTGATTAGAGATGTCCCGATCTCATTTTTTAGCTCCCGATCCGATTCCGATATTTTCATATTGCTCCCGATCCGATCCCGATATTTCCCGATACTGGTTTTCCGATACCGATTTCCGATGTCACTTGTGATACGATTAAACGGCATTATTCCAAACACATGACAGGGAGGGGAAAAGGGCAATTACTAAAAAGATAACGTAATAAAATGATTACCTGAATGTCTTCGAGGATGGAGTAGGCCTTTGGTGAATGCTTAAAATGACCCACAAGCTTCCGTGCGTTGGCGACATTTGTTGATGACCACTAGATGCAATGTGTGTGCGAGGCAGCCCAGGCTCTGTACCCCCATGTCTGCAAATGCCTACAGTCAGAGATTGGGAGAGAGGATGATGGCGAGAGAGAGATAGATGAGAGAATATCATTTAAACTGGATATTAATGTTTAGTTTTAAATTGTTTGCTGTCTCAATAACAGCTTGCTGCTAGTGGCTATGCTGACGTGAGTTAGCTGATAACGCTAGGCTAACTTCTAGCCTGTTAACATGGTTTTCCATCAAACAGACACGTTATCGATACATAATTTTAAATAAACCCAGGGTATACGTAATTATATTTGGGAATAGGTGGTAACTAGGGCCCGACCGATTCATCGGCCTGCCGATTTAATCGGCCGATTATAGCCTTTTCGAAAATGGTCAACATCTGCCAAAAATATGCAGATTACAACCGATTATTATTATTTTTTTTTTAAATGTTATTACGCTTAGTATCCTGCAGATTGCGCTCCTACTCGCCTTGCTAACTAACAACTTTAGCTGGAGTAAAAAAGAGGAGATTGAATTTTACCGTACAACATGAAAGCACGCTCGCTCAGGCAGCTGCGCCCTCACCTCACCAATGTACACAAGACGCGTTGTTTGAGCATGTTGTGCCTGTTTTTCTTCAGGTCCCAGGCCATGTTATTTTGTTATACTGTAGACTCTAACGGTGAGACCATACTGCTCAGCACGCACGTGTTAGTCAATGCTCACGAGCGCAGCACATTGGGAGTTAGTTAATATTTTACATTTTACATTACACTAATTTAATTTGATTTAATTGACTGTAAATGTATTCTAAAACACTCAAAGGTTCTGCATTCAATTCACATATTCGTCAAAAGTGTTTAAAGTATATTCAAGGTATCAAAAACTACGTTTTATATGCTTTTTTTTGTTTTGTTTTTAATCGGCCGATTAAATCGTAATCGTAATTTTTCTCTGAAAATAATCGGCATTGGCACTCAAAAATCAATATCGGTCGGGCCCTAGTGGTAACATTTAATATACATCCAGTAGATCATGTCAAAATCATCAAATGGAAGTTGACTTCATGATAGGGTTGGGCGATGTGAAGGAAATGGCCGATTGACGCTCTTGAAGGCAAAACATTGTGATGGCCGAAGCCATCGGCGGGGACGGGGGGGGAGGGGGGTTGTTGTTACGTATTTTATTATTTTTTAGTTTAGTTTTAATTTCATTATTATAAAAAATATTTCGAATACTAATGTTATTATGTTATTTAAAAAGGTAAAGGAAGTTTGTCATTGAGGAGCTGGAGGTGTCAGAGGTGGATACGCAACTCACAGCTGACTTGAAGCGCGTCATCCTGGAGAAGATTGAAGGGAAATATGACAATGATGCCTCCCAGAAGATGACGCGCAAAGCAAAACTGCTTGACCCACGAAACAGAGGGGACCAGACCACATGAAGCCACCTGAGCTTAGTAATTTAAAAACAGAACTGGTAGCGAAGATGGCGGCGGCAGCAGAAGCATCAAGCTCAAGTCCGACACGTGTTCCGATATCCATACTTCCATGACTACACTTAAACAAAGTACACTATCTACACTCAATAAGTGCGCCAATTTTCAGATGTCAGTGTTTTTCCAAATCGAATACTCCGTGCACTAACCGGAAATTACGATCACGACTGCCGCCGCGGCTCCTCCCCCGCAATAAACATCCCGCTTTGATCGGTGAACTCTTGACTCTTTTTTCATGTTTGATACACGTAGTTGTCATACTACGTGTTTACAGGTTACTAAGTACAGGTTACTAATCCCCCCAATGATTTAACAATTATGATTTTAGATTAGTTTGCCCCTTTTTGACTTTATAAGAAAAGCACCTTGTATATACCTTTTTGAATGTTAAAACAGAAATCATAATTACCACTCGTTTTTTAATATATTTCTGTTTCTGAAACGAAAATCAAATGCCCAATATATACACAGACCCATCAGCTGGTGTACCCAGGGAAATCACAAGGTGTTAGGAGGCAAAGGAATGATGACCCCCAACACGGAGCTTGCGTGTTGCTGACGGCTGTCACAATCTCTGTGTTCGTCAATCTACCTATCGAGTCTTGAAAACAAAATGGCGTCGACGGGTGATCTACTGATGGTATTGTGTGTATAAAATGTCATTTGTAATATACAATCTGTACACTTACAAAGTTCTCAATGCCTCGTTTTATAGGTTAAGACCCTTACTATACTAGTAAGGCTCGTTTTTACCATAACACATATCTTTGCTACTTTTACCATAACCACTGCCCCCTTCGTTCCAAGTTTATAGCGTTTTGATAGAATCAGCTAAAAACAGCCAACTGAAGAAAGCGTCTATATGAGTTTTTTGTGCTAAAAAGTGAACGTTTCAACTCGTTATCATGCAAAACATATCCCAAATCCATTTTACACCGGAATTACCCTTTAAGTAGTTATAGTGCAGTTAGCAGAATACACGCATGATGACAAGTTTGTGCAGACCACAATAATGACGTTGTAGCCTGCACGTTCAAGAGAGAGAGAGAGAGAGAAAGCAAACAATAAAAATACGTAAAATTGAAAGAAAATAAATGTTATGAACTACACAAAGTTCATTGTGCCAGGGTGTTTACCTAAAATGTTTATTCACAAAGTGATCCCTAAATGCCAGTCCACTCGGTTCCACACGGCCAAATTCATTGTCCTGTTGATCGCCATCATCATCATCGTGGTCATCGTCCTCTTCATCGTCGTCATCATTATCGTCTGGCTGTAGAATGTTCCTCCGCTTGCAGAGGTTGTGTAGAATGCAGTGATGACTGTGCTTGCCCTCTCTGGGGTGAGGCATATTTCGCCATGGAGGACATGAAACCGACGTTTCTTCTGCACAATTCCTCTCTCCACAACATTTCGTGTATGTTTGTGTGCTCTAACATATTTGGAGGAAAACATTAAACAATAATAAATATGGATTCAACAAATAAAAGGCGTCAAAGATCCAATATGATGTGTTTTACGCATAGGACTAAGTGTAATCTGCGTAATCACTTGCATGTTATACTTTAACTGTGCTCCCGGTTGTGGATTGAGGTAGGGTGTCAAGAGCCACGTCTTGCAGGGATAGCCACTGTCACCCAGCAAGTGTCACCCAACTCCTACATGGTGCCTCCTACAAAACTGCCTCAGACCGCTCTCCATTAAAATGCGCGAAACATGGGTAGCTCCAAAAACCACCTGCGTGTTGATGGACAAACACAATTTTTATGTGCGTCTCGTCAATAGCACCGACCACACCGGGCATACCTGCAATTGCCATGAAGTTGGCTTTGATCCTGTGTAATTGTTGAATGTCCAATGGAAACCGGATAAACTGTTAGATGATATGTGGTCTAGAGAGCGCGTTGATAGTTTGGTTTATGGCACGGCTGACTGATGGTTGGGATATTCCTAAATCGTCGGCATTGCAAAGTTGCATTTTCCCTGTTGCTAAATAACGTAGTGTTGCCAAACATTTTATTTCGGGACTAATCTGTTACGGCTCAAGACAGGGTGGACCCAAACGCATGGCACAAATTACCACAGACGAGGACGATAGCAATTAACTGGTTTACTGCTACACGGATGGTTAAAGGTGGTGCAGGTGGTGGCGGTCCACGTGCCGGGAGGCCCGAACCGGGGTTGGAGGAGTCAGCAGGCAGCCGAGCTGACAACCACACCCGACAACACGGTGCAGATGGAACTCCGGCAGCAGAGCTGGGTTGGAGAATGGACATGGTGGAGATGACTGGTAGGGGGACAGACGGATTAGGAACGGAGACTGGAACACGAGTAAACGGGAATACAGAGCTCGAAGAATCAAGAGGATACTCAACCGGATAAGTAGAACTGACGATCCATCCGGCGAAGAATATTTGGAAGGCTGGGGTAGATATGCTGGGTCCTGATTGGAAATGACTGTCGGGTGCGGGTGATCAGCGTGGCTGGAACAGCTGGGAATGCGCGGCCACACCCCCGCACATGACACACTGAGACAGAGACAAACAGGGACAGACAAGACTAACACAGAGTGAACTAGCGGAAGCTAGGATCTGGTGGGAGAGACCGAGACAGTATCCCCCCCTCTACGGACGCCACCTGGCAGACGTCTGGCAGTAGGATGAGCTCGGTGGAAGTCTGAGATCAACGTATCGTCCATGATCATACTTCGCGACACCCATTGCCGGTGCTCTGGTCCGTAACCCTCCCATTCTACCAGGTACTGAAATCCGCGCCCCCTAGGGCGGACATCCAGCAACCGCCGGACCGTCCACACCGGGTGACTGTCAATGATGCGCGATGGAGGTGGAGCAGGCGTAGCGGCCGCCAGAGGACAGGAGGAGACAGGTTTCAGCAATGAGACATGAAAGGTGGGATGAACCCGAAGAGAGGGGGGGAGCCGGAGACGCACAGCACAAGGATTAATGATGGCCCCGATCTCAAAAGGACCAACAAACCGGGGCGCGAGCTTCCGAGAGGCTACCTTCTACGGGAGGTCTTTCACTGAGAGCCAGACCTTCTGGCCGGGAACGTATCGAGGCGCCGGTGTCCGGTGGCGGTTGGCCTGCCGCTGGGAGCGGGTGGACCCCCGAAGCAGTGCAGCCCGTGCCTTGTTCCATGTATGTTGGCAGCGTAGGATATGGGCCCGAACCGAGGGAACGGAAATCTCTATCTCGGCTGGTAGCCCAGGGAGCAGAGAAAGGGGGACATTCCGGTAGTGTCATTACGATGTGTATTGGGAGCGTACTCCACCCAGGGAAGATGAAGGCTCCATGAGGCGGGATTGGCGGCTGTGACACAGCGCAGCATGGCTTCCAATTCCTGGTTTGCCCGCTCCGCCTGGCCGTTGGTCTGTGGATGATAACCAGAAGAGAGACTGGCCGTGGTTCCCAGAGCCAAACAGAAGGCTCGCCACACCTGGGAGATGAACTGGGGACCCCGGTCCGAGACGATGTACGCGGGGATGCCGTGTACGCGGAAAACCTGGGATACCATGAGCTCTGCGGTCTCTCTCGCGGAGGGAAGTCCGGGCAGTGCGACGAAGTGGGCTGCCTTCGAAAACCGATCTATGATGGTGAAAATGGTGGTGTTATCTCTGGATGGAGGGAGACCGATTTCAAAATCCAGAGCGATGTTGGACCACGGAAGACTGGGGAAAGGCAGGTGGCGAAGCAGTCCAGACCGGGGCTTGTTGGATGTCTTGCTGCGTGCACAGGTGGCACATGCGGCGACGAAAGACCGGGTGTCCCGATCCATGGTAGGCCACCAGAGCCGGTGGTGCAGGAAGGCCAGGGTGCGGTTGATCCTGGGATGACAAGCCAGCCTCGACGAATGACCCCACTACAGAACGTCCGAGCGAACTGCATCCGGAACGAACAACCGACCGGGTGGACCAGTCCCCGGATCGGCCTGGTGAGCCTGGGCCTGGGTCACCAAGGACTCGATTTTCCAGACCAACGAGGCCACTACGCAGGTGGGCGGTAGGATGGAGTCCAACTCTCAACACTCCTCGTCCTAGGAGTGCAAACGGGACAAGGCATCCGGCTTGGTGTTGCGGGATCCTGGGCGATAAGAAAGAGAGAACTTAAACCGACGATGTAACTTAAGTTTTTATGGTCCGTCCACACGATGAACAGCAACTCCGCTCCCTCCAGCCAGTGACGCCACTCCTCGAGCGCGAGCTTGACGACGAGGAGCTCCCGATTTCCCACGTCGTAGTTCCGCTCTGGGGGAGTTAGCCCTCGAGAGAGGAAGGCACAAGGGTGAAGCTTACCGTCCATGGCTGAGCGCTGAGACAACACTGCTCCAACCCCGGTGTCCGATGCGTCAACCTCGACCACGAATTGCAGCTTGCCATCGGGCTGCGTGAGAACCGGGGCAGAGACGAAGCGCCGCTTCAACACCCCGAAGGCCGCCGCAGCCTCTGGGGTCCATCCGAATGACACCTTGACGGAGGTGAGCGCTGTGAGAGGTGCGGCGATGTGGCTGTAGTTCCTGATGAACCGTCTGTAGAAATTGGCAAATCCCAGGAAACGCTGGAGCTGCTTACGATTGGTGGGAGTAGGCCAATCCGTCACAGCAGTTACCTTCCCTGGGTCCATCTCTACCCTCCCCTGGCTTATGATGAATCCCAGGAAGGCCACTGATGGCACATGGAATTCGCATTTCTCCGCCTTGACTAACAGCCGATTCTCCAAAAGACGCTACAGGATCTGACGAACATGCAGCTTGTGTTCTGCGAGGGACCGAGAGAAAATCAGAATGTCATCAATGTACACAAAAACAAACTGATGGAGCATGTCCAGGGGTTGACACTAAGGTTTCAAAAGCACTTGCCCATCGGGCAAGTACAGGTCAGGTTCAACTTGCCCGAATGTGATGTTCACTTGCCCAAATTATAATCAGAATCGTGAACAGGCCTCTTTTTGCCAGGCACGCGGCCTGGTTTTGGGGGGGGCTCAGAAAAATCATCCTAGCTCAGACTGAAGCTGAATGTTAGCTTCCACACATGTTGTGTTTAAAAAATAACAAACTTCTCTTTGTTTACTTATTTATCGAGCGGTCACATCGTGCCATGAAGTGATTTCAGTCCACCGTTGCAACCTATTAAAGTTATCACCAAGTTATATGTAGACCTGCATGATTTCATGCAAATGTACTTAACTAAATTTCAGAGGTAGTAGCAAAGATATGTATTTTTTAACTTTCACGTTTCTTGTAGCTCTAACTGAATATCACAATCGCGTTTCTAGTAGTGTTGTATCAACAGTTAACGGAGAACAGTATCAACAGTATTAACAGAGGACAGTATCAACAGTATTAACAGAGGACAGTATCAACAGTTAACGGAGAACAGTATCAACAGTATTAACAGAGGACAGTATCAACAGCGTTAACAGAGAACAGTATCAACAGTATTAACAGAAAACATTCTCAACAGCGTTAACAGAGAACAGTATCAACAGAGAACCGCATAAACAGCTTGCATCAACATTTTAATAACAAAATGAATAGTATCCACAGTATTACCAGTGAACAGTATGAACAGCTTTAACAATCTTTACATTAGTAACGGTATTAAAATAGACCAGTATCAATAGTATTAATAGAGAAAAATATTTGCTGCATTAACAGTGTTAATATTATTAACAGTATTAACAGACCAGTGTTAACAGAGTAAAAGTGTTTACTAATTAACAGTTATACATATTTGTTGATTATGGTGTTGTTTAACTTTATTCTCTAACTTTATCTTCTTTCTGTATGTTGGCTCATCCCTTTTAACATAAAGGTTTATCTGTGCTCATGCAAATTTTATCAAGTTCCTCATTTCCTCACCTTACCCAGGTGCGGACAAAAATATGAAATGAAGTTGTTGCCCTTCAGGAACTTCAAATCATGTCCTTCACCTCTATCACGTAAGTCACCTTTATATCTGGTTGCTAGAACAAAGGAACATAGTTCCTCTTTACATGTATTGATATTAGTTTAAGTTTTATTCAAGCAATACCGGTTTTAGTTTGACCTTCGGCAGACAAACACCATGTTTTATCTTTTGTTTTCCTATTTATATCTGTATCTAAACCTCTCAAGGGTTGAACATGTCCAATTAAATTACATGAGCAGGTTTATGATCATTGTTCTTCTTTGAATATCGGTATTATGTGCTTGAAAATTTGTTGAATTAGTCATGGTAGTGATAGATTTACTGGTATTTTGAAATAGACATTTCTATAGCAGTTTACAGTATCTCACTATAATTAGTGCAGTACTGAATACCTTAAGTGTAGTACGATATTCAGTGTGGTACAGAGGCTAATGTCCTCTATAGTTTTAATGATGAAATTAAGAGATTTTGTATTTCTCCTGATGAAGTTTTGGAGAAGAACATGACTGGATCCTGGAGACTATTCCTGCTCTGTTGTCTCCTGCAAGGTAAACATCTCAACCCTCTATGTTGAAACCTGGAGTGGGTACTATACCTGTAGCACTGAAGTACTCTCTGTAGTACTCTCTCTAATACCTTTAATACTCGGTTAATACCTATAGTACTATGTTAATATTGGCAGCACTCTCTATAGTCCTCTGTTAATACCTGTAGTATTCACTGTAATGTATGTGACAGGCGCGTCGTTAGCAATTGAAAACATCCGGGGCTTTAGCCCGGGGGGGAGCACCGTCCTGACTCCTGCGTGCTACGGTATCTTAATTAATTAAATAATTAATTAATTAATGTATCGATTAATTAATTAAGGGCGCCCCCAACACATAGGTCGCCTATGCCGAGCGCCAGGGCAAAAATAAGACATTAGAATAGCCTATATAGCCTGCGTGCACCTACCCGATGTCAAGAAGCCATCGCTGCTCCGACGGACCTTTCTCCCCCAGCCAGGCAACGGCAAGTAAGTAGTGGTCTGCTTTATGTTTCATTTTTAAGTTATTACTTATTGTCAGTGTAGGTTTAATGTTACAGATAAAAACATGCTTTATATTTAGTCAGCATTTCAGAGTTCTAATGTTTTCCCGGAATATGCATTCCTAAACTGTTCACGTCAAGTTCTCTCGCATGAGATGATATGTGCTATCGCGCGACCTGTAACCAGGAAGTAAACACTCGCTTGCATGAAATGATATGCGCTATCGCGCGACGTGTAACCAGGATGTAGATTTAAATAATGAAAAAATAATCTTCCCAGACTGTTTCTGTTACTTGCTTATGCTGTATGCAAGTTGTTTAAGAAGCGTATCTCCATATAAATCTGAGCTGTACATGAATCTGTTAATGAAGTCTCATTTCGACTCCTTCCTCCACTTCACTATTCATGTTCTGTTGCTTGCAGTTAACTACAGCCGCCCTTCCTGGGTAACACCACCACCAATCCCTGGTCATCCATTGAAGCCATCTCTCTCACTCTGCACAGTCACACTGTTGCCGCTTCATTCTCATTGTCTCATAATCTCATTATTATGGCTGCTGTGGATGCTTTAAAAAATAAACATTTTTCTCTTAGGTAAAATCAAACCAGTGGGATGTTAGATTGAAAACCTCCAAAGCAATGTATTAAAAATTGAAAGACAGTCCTATGTGAAGTTTCTTTTTTGGGGATTTTCAAAATGAGGTACCAGAATGGATTGTCAACCCACTGTTTCTCAACCCTCTCCGATTATTACTATGAGTAGTAGTATTGCATGCATGCAGTAGGCCTACTCACATCAGCGCCACAGTAAGCCTATAGAGGCTGCAACCATTTGCTTCTCAAAAGATTGTAGTGTTTTAGAATGAACAACCACTAGAGAGACAAGACAAGACTAATTTTGATTGACAAGTTGGCTAGATTTATATATGTATTTATATTATTTTTTTATTTATAAGAATGAAAGAAAATTGTGTAATGAAAGAATAAAACAATGATTGATGCATTTTTGTTTGAATAACATCTTGCTCCCGCGGCCAGTGCCAGCGCCGGCATTGCAAGGGGAGGGATATTACGTACATTTGCAGGAGGCGGGATAAGTGCGGCCGCTGTCACTCAGGTTTGTTTTGGTTTGACGCAGACAGCATGGAGGCAGAACAGACCGCAGAAGTCAACGCGATCGTCTTCAATGTTGCTGCAACGATGCAGCATATATTCAGAAGAGCAGCCAGTACTTACGTGTATGAAAGCAGCTATATGTATATATATATGTATATATATGTATATATATACATATTTTAATTTTATTTTTTTACGGCAGAGATCCGGGGCTGATCCCAAAAGATCCGGGGCTATAGCCCCGAATGCCCAGGTCTAACGACGCGCCTGGTATGTGAGCTAAATAAACACCTGAATACGACCTAATTTACCTAATAACACATTACATAATTACATAATTTTACGACACACACAAACACACGCGCCTGCACACTCCGGTTGCAGGGACACAGCCACAGAAAATGTTTGAGCTAAACACCCTCAAAATTGATCTTACATTTATGTAGGGGTGTGCCAAATAATCGTCATGACGATGCATCGCGATTCTAATTTTCACGATCTACTGCATCGATTGTTGACGCCAAGAATCGATTATTAATATAAAAAAATGAATAATTAAAAATATATATATATATTATTATTTTTTTATATAGTTTTATAAAGCCTATTCACTTTTTGTGGCATCAGTTTGTCCTCTTATGTTTATGAAATGATATTGTTGTTATGATGGCAGCTACTTACAAAAGGGGAAATGTTTGAATGTTTTCATTTCATTGGTTTAAAGGACCACTGAGGCCATGTAAACGGCACTGATTATCGTTATTTTGTTATTTTAAGTTTTATAGATCCTTAGCACTTCTTGTCAGTGTGTCCAGTAATAGTCGTTTCAATAAATACAGCTATGTATGAATTGAGTTGCTTTGAGTTATCAATTGAACACACTATCCAGATCATACACAGCCAGCCAGCCACTGGTAATGGCTTAATTTTTTTTTAACAGTGTTCAGTGAAAATTCGCAATGCATCGCAATAATTCAAGTATCGCGATGCATCGTGATAGAATCGCATGTGAATCGTGATACGAATCGAATCGTGACTTCTTTGGCAATACCCACCCCTACATTTATGTAGAACTTTAACTTGGAATATTATTACAAGAACTTAAAAAACATCAACCGGAAAACTATGTTCAGCCAACGGCAGCTCCACTAACACATCATGAATCAAATCTCCAGCGGTGGTTTGAGTGACGGTCTGATAGCCCCCCCTCACCCCTAATTACTATTGGAGAGGCGAGCATGGTTATTGGCATGTAGCTTCTACCGGGAGTACACCTTTGTTCCAATATCCATACTATCAGTACTCACTATACTTGTTTGAGTACGTAAGGCGTTCCAATTAAGTTTGGGCGAAAATGAGGGTACTGAAAGGACCCGGATGGTGTACTCAAAACGGCCAAACCTCGGTGTGTGGGAAAATCATGGACATATTATAAAATGGGCAACGGATTCAAAAATGGAGCCTACTTTTTCTGTTTCGGGTTTAAAAAACCAACACACAAAACACACAAACACAAATAAAATGCAGTTTATTTGTTTATTCCTTTTGCTCTTTTTCCGATTCAATATCAAATCAGAAAAAAACTAAAAATGACCCTTTATTTTTGTTTGTGTGTTTTGTGTGTTGGTTTTTTAAACCTGAAACACAAAAACAAAAATAGATACATTTATAGTTATAGGCTACACCAGAAGGCAGAACGCAGCGAAGAAAAAAGAGCCAACCACCTAAACCAGCAATAGACTGTCTAATTATATTTAGCCTTAGTTATGGCCGCACTTGAACCTTATGGTGATTTTATTCGTGAACTATTTGACACTGGAAAGACACACGACGCGATCAGTACCGCTCTAAAGCAATCTGGTGCTCCGTTAAGACGGTGAGGAGGTTCTGTGTGGAGCACAACCTTCGAAGGAGAAATCTAGTTTCCGATTTATTTTCATATCGTCCACTCGCAGACTAAGTCGCCGGCTCCCACGGAAAACAATAAAGCTGGCCATTGTAGAATGCGAGAGACTCGATGGAACGTTTGAAACGTCTTTATATGATTTTTTTTTAATCCGCGTGCCTTTTCCCGGCATTCATTGCGGTTATATCTAAATATCACGCAAATTGTTTATTGATTATTCAGTTTTCCCGTTTTGATTAAAAAAAAACAGAAAAATACAGTTTATTTGTTTATTCATTTTGCCCTTTTTCGGTTTCAAAACCAAATCAGAAAAAACAACAACGACTTAATTGTTTTTTCTGATTTTCTTTTAAATCTGAATATTCAAAGAACGAACCATACACGGATTGAATCGAAGACGAAATTGTTGTTGTTGTGTTTGAGACTGGCGCGAGGGTTCTTTTCATTGTACAGTTCCGGTGTGAGTGGTGTGAGTACCAGATGTATTCGGCTGCCAGATCGGCTTGGGGTCCTGCGCTTACAGATGACGTATCGAGACTTGACATATTGAAACAAGCCAACGGACAAAACCTGGAAGTGTTGTTTATAAACGGTGCTCTTTGATTTTATTGAACGGAGCCCGTTCTCTCACACGTCTTGGAAACACGTCTAAAAGCACTGATGAATGCATATTTTTATTTTCCCATATGTTAATGTAAGGATTGTTAGAGTTAGATATTAAGACAGTATTTTCTAGTTTCTATTAACTGAAAATGAAAAACTTGGACAGTATGAGCAAATAAAATCTTGATGAAATTATATTTGCTCATACAAAACAGAATAAATAAGACAATACATTACTACAACTGAGGAACAGCTTAAATGTAAATCCTTAAAAAACAGCATTTTTAGATCCAATGGTGAATTGAGGATTAATTCATGAATGTGTTCGTATTAGATATTCATCCTATTCCTGGAAAATTGATTTTTTTTTTTATGATTTTCCAGATGTTCAATGAATTGTATCCTTGCCTATACAACTAATAACAATAAAAATTGTAACATTTTCCTCGTTTCCACTAGGGGTATCTTTGCTCTATAATTTAACAAACATCTGTAAAATATTAAAAAATTCACGGTAGGCCTATATTAAGAATGTATATATGTGTATATATATGTGTTACCAATTTTAAGAATATATCCTCAATTGGCCGTGGGATCAAAATATCATGTTTTCATGGATTTACATTGAGCTGTATGTGTGTATGTGAATTGCAGTGTATGTGTTTGGATACACACACGGGCACACACACTGACATATTTGTATATATTTCTTTTTATTCATCTGCAGTGGCGATATCGCACAGGTGATTCCCACAGGCTCTGAAAACAACAGTCATCAAGCCATATCTAACTTACCATTTTGAGCAAAATCATTGAAAAAGCTGTTTATCAACAGCTAAACAACTACTTACTTCTTAGCAATGAATACATTTACACATCGCTGACACACCGGCTACTGAGTGACGTGCATGCGCATTTAATGACATTGTTTACAGGAAGTGCGTCATTAATGCGCATCTAGGACCCCAGAGCCCATAGATATATAAATTAACTAGATTCCCTACGGCGGCATCTAGAACGTCACCATAGGCCGCCATCTTACCACAGTAAAGCTTTCTGGGGGAATCTGTTGTAGCGGACGTAAGTCAGTGATCTGCACTAACGCTAATACTCTTATCTCGCTGAAATCTTGACGGATTTACAAACGGTTTGGTTTCTTACAAACTTTTGCTTTTTCAATATATGGTCTAATAAAGAGTTTTATTAGACCATGTATTGATTTAACATAAATAAAATGAATACGAATGTGCATGTGTGTATTTATTGCACCTATCTGTTCTGTTTCATGTTAATTTCATGTGAAAACACATGTTTATATATAATTACATAAATACATCTGTACAGGGTGGGGATTTCAACATGCAGCCTTTCTTGATGTATATTTGTAAAGGGAAATCTTGTAACCATTTTAGAACATTATTCTATTTTTCTTAGAACCTAACAATTATTCATAAGTATGTACTGTCATATCTACATCTCTGACGTTTATAACAAACCAAACCGTTTGAAAATTGGTTGAAAATTGAGCAAGTTATGGTTATTGAAAAAGTACATGAATCACTACCAACACAATGTTATTGGTGAGCAGCTTACTGTGGTAAGATGGCCGCCAGTGGTGACGTTCGACTCCATTGGCCAGCACCGCGGACGAGGCATCTAGTTAATATATCTATGACCAGAGCCGATCTGGCAGCCGAACACATTTGGTACTCACACCCATAGATATATATATTAACTAGATGCCTCGTCCGCAATGCGGACGATCCCAAGCTATTCTGAATATATAAAAATTTGAATGGAGTCTATAGGTGAAAAATTGAGGAAGGAGATATGTCCCAAAGTTTATAGAGAATAACAAAGAAATAAAGAACGAAAGAAAGAATAAAACTTATGAAGAACAATAGTTGAGCGAGCACTCACCTAATAATAATAATACTAATAATGATAATGATAATAATAGTCATTAATAATACCAACTAATAACTTAGTAAATAATATTACTTACTAATAATAATTAATTGATACGGATATATTGTCTTTTTGATTTTGTTAGGATATTCAATGTTAAATTGGAATATTTTGTCAAAGTTTGTGCATCGATTGAGTCTTTGGTTTTATCAACCCCTTGTTTTAAAGGTGATGGATGCAGCTCTGCAATATTTGAGGCCGTATTGCCAGATGAAGTGACGACACTCAGTGGATCCTGTGTTACGGTTCCTTGTTCCTTCACCGTGCCGGACAAGTATAAAGCCAATCTACATCCTGGATGTAAACCGACATGGAAGAAAGATCAAATAACTATCAGTACTACAACATTCAGGGGAAAACTAACAGCGTACAACTGTACTGCAACATTAAATAACGTTCTTGAAGACAATGTTAAAAATTATTTTAGAATTGACTGTGGAAATCCATTAAAATATGATTTTTCAAAATACCCAGTGACCATCCAGATCAAGGGTAAGTGCAATGTGTGTCTGACCGAAACAAACATGTATCACAAGTCCTATTGGTCTTACTGTGGTTCAGATGATGCTGAATGCTGGTAATGCTTGGGTCTCCATAGTAACCGCTCTAAATTTGTTTGGTACCCAGGGCTCCCTGATGCACCTCGTTTGACCACCCCCAAGGAGCCGGTGGTGGAGGGGACTCCTGTGGAGCTGGGGTGCTCTGCCCCGTCCTACTGTGACACCCACCCCCCCACTGTGACGTGGACCCCCACCCTGGGGCTCAGCACCCAGCTCCAGCAGAACGATACCGTGACCTCCACTCTGACCTTCAACGCCTCCCACCTCCACCATGGAAACAATGTCTCCTGCACTGCGGCCTACTACATACCATCTGGGAACAAAACTGTGACGTCTACAAGATACCAACTCAGTATCTCATGTGAGACAATGTACTACCTTTTCAATGAGAAGTACATTTTATCATTTGTTTTCTTTTTTATATTGATCTTCTCGGTAAATATAGCTTTTTTTCCTTGATCTTAGAAGACAAAGCAGTGGGCTGATGAACAACAACTTTTAATGCTTCTCCTGTTTTTCATTTAATTTGCTATATTTTATTGCATTCAGAACAGTTTTGTTAAACTCACAACATCTGACCAACATGACACCGGAGCTGAGGGCTAGGCTCTGATTGGTGGGTCCTCTCTCAGATGCCCCCAGGAACACCTCTGCTGTCGGCAGCCCGTGTCTTCCAGCCAGAGAGGGAGGCTGCCTGAACCTGACCTGCACCAGCAATGCTAACCCTGCTGTCAGCGAGGTCACCTGGTACCGAATACACAGAGAATGCATCCATAAGATCGGGAATGGATCTTCTCTGTCCATCCAGCTGTTTAACGCCAATAACGTTTTCTTCTGTGAGGTCCGGAATGACTTTGGCACAGAAAAGTCTAATGTCTTCGAGATCGACATTCAAGGTAAGTTGATTCAAAACAGGGAACCACCCTGAGCTTGGTGATGTATCTAAAGGTTTCCTCGATCTTAGACAGAAGACAAAGCAGTGTGTTGATCAATAATTCAAAGTAAGATTGACTCAAAACCAGTGAGCAAATTAAAAGGTTGTTTTATTCAAACCTAAATATGTTTCTTATGTACTCATTTCAGATTTGTTCTGCTTTTTTGTTGACTCTTACTATTTATTGTGAGATCAACATTCAGAGTTAGATTGACTAAAAACAGGAACAAGTCTGAGTTTAGTGATGTAGTGATGGGCAGACAATCACCGTGTTTTATCTTTTATTGTACTATTTATATCTGTATCTAAACCCCTCAAGGATTGAGAATGTCCAATTAAATCACATGAGTAGGGTTATTAGGGGTCCGAGCAGCGACGCGGCTTGGTCCCCTATTGTTTCTGTAAAGTTTTTTTTATCCCTCAAATTCTGTAAAAGTCATACGGCAGCCTATACCGCAGGTCGAAAACTCTTGAAATTTTCAGCTATGGTTACCAATAACCCCCGATACCCATAAACCCAAATTTGTGGTACCGCACCCAAAGCCGGCGCTATTTAAAAAAATCATGAACTAGCTTTATTTCTCCTTACTAAATTGACCTGGACTCAAAATTCTTCCATCTTATTAATCTCTAAAATCAGATGCATCTTTTCCACCCTGGTCTTCTGCTCTAAAAATGTTTACCTTTCCCACAATTTCATAGAAAAGCCTAACGTCCACAGTCTAAACCCAAATTTTCCGATCTGTACTCTTTTAAGAAAGCCCTTAATTCTCTTGTGGAATGTGTTCTTGGAGTTTTCTTGATGTTGTTTGCTTATAAATCGACGTTTTCACAGTGTGAATGAGGCTTCATGCAGTTCAGGAATGTCAGTGGCTCTACGGGTCAATGCCGTGTACTGGTGATCCTTAGGTTGAGAGTTTGAATCCTGATTAGAGTATACTGAACATGACATTCTGTCATTGCCATTCATTTAAGAAACAACATTGAACCGCACCTGAAATTAATCAGGCAATCAACATTACGGCTCATTAGTTTCCTCGGACTGCCAAGACACAGTATGGCATTAAGGAAAACTTCTTCGTTAACCATTTTTCCTTCATTATTAACTCTGTCGTATTTATATTTCCTCCGTTAGTGTTCTTGACTACAGATGTTTAATTTCCCCAGAATTTCAAAGATTTTTCAGGTAAATACTTTGAAGAAAGCCCTTAGGTC
This sequence comes from Gadus morhua, assembly GCF_902167405.1. Classification (NCBI taxonomy): domain Eukaryota; kingdom Metazoa; phylum Chordata; class Actinopteri; order Gadiformes; family Gadidae; genus Gadus; species Gadus morhua. The sequence continues at coordinate 5,994,533 of NC_044053.1, forward strand.
ACTTGAGAAATGTGTGCTTTGAGTTTTCTGGATGTTGTGTGCTTATCAATAGACATTTTGACCATGTGAATGAGCCTGCAGTTCAGGTTTATAAGTGGAAGATCTTTCCTTAAATGTGACAATTAAATGTTATATTTATATATCTTCCATTAGTGTGTTCTTGACTGTTAATTTAGCTTGTATTTATCATTGTTCTCTTAATTTATATTGGAATTATAAGTTTGAAAATGAGTTTAATAGTCATGGTAGCATTGGTAGATTTACTTGTATTTTAAAACAAACATTTCTATAGCAGTTTACATTGTCTTACTATAATAAGTGTAGTACTGAATACCTTAAGTCTAGTATGATATATAGGGGAGTACAGAAGTTAATGTCCTCTATAGAATTAATGAAGGGATGCAGATATTTTTGTATTTCTCCTGATGAAGTTTTGTTAAACTCACAACATCTAAACAACATGACGGCGAAGCTGAGGGCTAGGCTCTGATTAGTGGGTTCGCTCTCAGATGCCCCCAGGAACACCTCTGCTGTCGGCAGCCCATGTCTTCCAGCCAGAGAGGGAGGCTGCCTCAACCTGACCTGCTCCAGTCATGCTAACCCTGCTGTCAGCGAGGTCACCTGGTACCGAATACACGGAGAACACATCATTGAGATCGGGACTGGATCTTCTCTCTCCATCCAGCTGTGGAACGCCAATAACGTTTTCTTCTGTGAGGCCAGGAATGACATTGGCACAGAAAAGTCTAATGTCTACAAGATCGACATCCAAAGTAAGTTGATTCAAAACAGGATCAACCCTGAGCTTGTAACTAAAGGTTTCCTCGATCTAAGACAGAAGACAAAGCAGTGTGTTGATCAATCATTCGAAGTTAGATTGACTCAAAACCAGGTACAACCCTGAGTTTGTTGATGTAGTGATAATAATGTTTTTTGTTAAACAGGAAGTAAGATGACTTCTCCAAATTCTCTCTTGATGTTGTCTTCCCTCTTCCCTGTATTCACAGCTCCTCCCAGGATCCTGCCCGCTTCAAACTGCAGCAGAATTGCAGCCTGGGTGCGATGTTCCTGCGACAGCGTGGGCAGACCATCACCGTCTCTGGAGTGGAGGTTGGATGGGAAACTGGTGTTGGGTTCTGAAGACGTGTCTGTTAGCCAGGTCAACCTGGAGAACGCCACGTTGAGGAGCTCCCTCATAATGAGGGCCCCTGCTGGTCTGACAGCCTTGACCTGCCACAGCTCCAACGCTGCCGGGAACACCAGCCAGGAGCTTCCTGTCCCCCACCTGGATACACAGCCAACCCTGACAGGTCTGACCTCAGGGAGATAAAGGGACCCTATTGCAACACCAGCTGTGAGGCTGATCAGTCATTACAAGGTCTTTCAAATAGAGTCACTTCTGGACACTCCCATCACAAATAGGAGTGGTGTGTAGAGTACAGATGATGTATTATAATAATTATAATATAAATAAATTATTTATAGGGTTAGGGTTAGGGGTTAGGGTTAGGGTTAGGCACTTTTCAAAGTAACAGAATGCTTTGCAAGGTCATGCAAACAAGGAAAATTACAAAAAGCAGAATTGATGAAGTAACAATGACAAGCAAGAGGAATTAGGAGATATAAGAAGAAACAACGCTCAAGTTTGGAGACGCTGTATTGAGAGGGACAGTAATACAATGAGTTACAGTAGTCTAAGCAGGAAGAGATGAGAGCGTTGATAATAGTGTCTAGATTCTAACTGGTTAAAAACAATCTAATTTTATAGATAATACGACGTTGCAGACACACAATTCAAAGACTGATATCATCTTGTGGTTGAAGTTGTTAGCAAAGATGACACCAACATTTCTGCAGTGGGGTATGATGCAACAGGATACCGTGAGGAGAAGTGCTCTCTGGCCTGCCCCTATGGTAATGGCTTCCAATTGATCTGAGTTTGGCGGAAGAAAGTTTTTAAGAAAATATATATTTACTTTTAACAATATACTGTGTTGCATTTTGAGCAGTTTTTTTGCGTGCTATTGTAGTCAAACAAGAAATTGGTCTGGCAGTAATCTGCATATAAATTTAAAAAAAAAAAGTGACTTGTGCATCATAGATCATGGTACATGAAAATGAGGTAATAAACAAAATAACGGATGGGTAGATCAACTCCCAGGTCACCCCCCTGATGGACTGCACCAATTGGTAGGTTGGTAAGAAATGACCTTTTGTGACTTTTTTAAGGGCTTGTGACGTCTAATAAGCACAAGGGATTCTTAATATGCATTGTTGACACATCCAATCTCAAATTCCTGATGCCACCTTTTCACACTCAGACCAACTGCCCTGGATAGCTGCTATAGCAGTGCTAGCCGCGGTTCTGCTGTTTGCAACAGCGTGTGCCGTAAGGTACGTGGACTGCTAGCCAGTGATTTTACAGATTTTTCACTGATTTCTTTACTGAATATTAAATTATTGTCATTATTGAATAATTAGCATTCAGTTACACCGGAGGTGTAACTGAAGGTGAACATAAGGTGAATTGAAACCAGCCTCCCTTTCTGGCAGTGGGATCAATAAAGCTAACCACATGTCAATCAAAAATAGCCAGCTTATTTTTCTCCTTCCTTTTCTTCTTCTTCCCCTGTTAACATTCCAGAGCTTGGAAGATGGCCAACCAAACAAGTCTCGGCAAGGATGCTCTACTCAACAAATCTCCACCTAACCAAGGGAAGCCCCAGGTAACCCTCCCCTTATTTATACCCAGGTTACCCTATCTGAAAACAATCTGTAGCCGGCTGACCCTAACACTATATTTACCAAGGTAACCCTAACCTTATCTGTAAACAGGTTACCCTAAACCGACCCTATGTTTACCAAGGTAACCCTAACCTTATCTGTAAACAGGTTACCCTAACCCTATGATTAAAAAGGTAACCCTAACCTTATCTGTAAATGGGTTACCCTAACCCTATGGTTACCAAGGTAACCCTAACCTTATCTGTAAATGGGTTACCCTAACCCGACCCTATGTTTATCCAGGTAACCCTATCTCTGTCCCATGGCCACCCTAAACTTAACCGGTTTTAACCAAGGAAACCAGGGTGTGAGTTACGTGGGAGTAGGAGTTGAGCTCCCATAAGTCTGAGCTCCAATGAAATTAATAATGTGTGTGTGTGTGTGTGTGTGTGTGTGTGTGTGTGTGTGTGTGTGTGTGTGTGTGTGTGTGTGTGTGTGTGTGTGTGTGTGTGTGTGTGTGTGTGTGTGTGTGTGTGTGTGTGTGTGAAAGAAAATTGTGGGACTGGGAGAAAAGGCTGCTGGACTGGGAGAAGAGGCTGTTGGACCGAGAGAGGAGGCTGTAACAGCAGCAGGTTCCTCAGCCTTGACCCAACGGGATTCAGAAGAAGCAGCAGACCCAGCAGCAGACAGGCAGGTGGCAGACTGTGATTCCTGTACACGAGAGTGAACTGGAAGAAGAAGTCCAAGAAAAAAGAGATCTGAGCTCCTGGGGCAGAGACCCTCTGGGGCCCAGGGCCCCGGAGGCCCCTAGACTTCCTCTGGGGTGGATGAGGGATGAGCTAAGGGCCGGAGGGATGAGTTAAGGGCTACATTGATGGGTAAAGGCTAGAGGGATGAGTTAAGGGCTACATTGATGGGTAAAGGCTAGAGGGATGAGTTAAGGGCTGCAGGGATGAGTTAAGTGCTACAGGGATGAGCAAAGGGCTAAAGGGATGAGTAAGGGGCTTGACCAGGGGCCATATTCATTCTTGAGACAATGGAATTGATAAAGAGATATAGGCGTGAGGGTATCAAACTTGTGTTGAATTAGTGAAAAACATTTCGCTATTTAGCAACAGGGAAGATGCAACTTTGCAATGCCGACGATTTAGGAATATCGCTGTTAAGGGAAATGTATAAATATGTCCTCAGTTGTTAGGCTATGTAGCTTAAATAATGACATAATCAGGCCGTATAGAATGCAGCATTTTTAATAGCCAAACTTTCAATAGATGGGGAAAAACATGAACGTCTTAACATGAACGTCGCAATAACGAGGCATAGTGTTACGGGTAGCATATGTGTGTGCGCGAGTTCCCTTTCTGTCGATTCACTCGGTACAACACATTAGTATGGGATATCACGCCCTCGCGTGGCTGACTGAAGACACCTCTATTCACGCCTTAAAAAGGCAAATGACCTGTGGTGACGTATGTGAGGCCCCGCCCGCACATAAAACACCGGTCACCACGGTCATTTCTCAGTTCTTACACTCTTCACCTCGCTAGGAACACCTCGCTAACTCTACAGAGTCACTCAGGCTAGCTAGCTGCTGCTAGTTAGCTCTGTTGCCGTTTTAGCACCTTCGAACTAGCTAAACTGCTCTATTGGTGTAGTGTTTTGCTGCCCGCGGAGCGCTTGTTTCGTATTTTTCTGCTATCTCACAAGCTGTTTTTCGGGATGAACACACAACCTAAACCTGCGAGGAAGAAGTCTTCCGTTCGCCCCTGTCCTCAGGGGTGCGGCTTCGCCTTGCATGATAAGGACCAGCACGAAGCGTGTCCCGTCTGTATGGGTATTGTCCACGCCAGGAGAGCGTTGACGGAGCCCGGAGCTTGTGGTTTTTGCCAACCACTTCGCCACTCCACCCTTGAGAGACGTGTTACTTTCGTAGAAAGAGTGCTGGGCCAGGCTACAGTCGCTCGGCAGGACCCACTCCTCTCCGAGTCGAGGGACCCAGCTTTGTCTGCGTCCGACTCGGATGAGCCTTTGGCCCACGTCCCTACTGGTGACTGGGCTGAACATATGGAGTTTGTCGACGGGCTAGCCGAACTTGAACCGGAGCCCCCCGAGAGCGCTGGCCAGCTGCCGCTTCAGCTAGCTGCTCCCCAGGACGAAGAAGACGTTCTAGACATCTGCCTGGACGTGCATGGGTTATCGGAGGATGAGCAAGACGCACTTGCGTCGGGTCAATATGCCACCGACACTACACCGGTTGGCGATGGCGATACTTCTTTCTTTTCTCTGTATCGTCGTGCAGCGGAAGAATTGGAGGTTGACTGGCCCGCTGCTGCACCGGCTCAGAAACAATCCCGCTTCGCGGGATTCTACCTTCCCCAGGAACCAACTGCGACCAAAAACCGACTACCTATGTTTCCGGTTTTTGTGTCGGAGCTAACGTCGGCTTGGAGCAAGCCACTTTCTACCCGCGTCACAGTGGCGGGGTATGGGCAATACTTGGACCTGGACGGTGCTGACAAGGCTGGGTTAGTCAACCCCCCACCCATGGAACCATCTCTGGCAGCGTACCTTGCTCCATTGCAGAACCACGGTGTGGGCGGCCCCCGCTGTGCAGCGCTCTCCCTCGGCAGAGGAATGGCTTCTACGGTGGTGGCACAGAGGCACCTGTGGCTCACTCTCTCGGACGTGCCGGAGAGGGACAGGGCTGTGTACTTGGATGAACCAGTGTCTGCTGAGGGATTGTTTGGACATTCACTTGACGCCATTCAGGCGAAGTTTGAGATGAGGAAGAAGCAAACAGAGGCTCTGCGCAGCATCATCCCCAGACGCGACGCGAAGCCCAGGCCATCAACCAGTGCTCGTAGGCCCGCAGCGCCGCAGCCGCCTCCCCCCAAGAGACCGGCGCCGTTTGCGAGCTCACACTTCCACCCCGTGAAGCAGCATCAGCAGCCGAGTCAAACTCATGGTCAAGCTCCACGCCAGTCGGCTTGGAACAAAGGGCCGCCGCCGAGCTTCCGTAAAGACTCTGCGACGCGGAGGAGGAAGCCACAAGACTCCTAACTTCGGGAGTACAGAGGGCAGAGCAGCATGGAGACACTGCCAGCCCTCATCTGTTGCCGCCAAAGAGGTTGCCATGTTATGTTCAAGGGTCCAGCCCCAAAAGGCGTTGTTTTCCCCTAACACAGTCTCCCAAGCACTCACCCCCCATACACTCAAGTGCATGTTCATTTGCAAATGTTTCTGTGTTCAGTGCCCCAATAAAGGTGCCCCATGTTCAAAATATTGCTTGTCAAAATACAAGTCAAATAAAACACAGCAGGCGGTTAATGCCGTCACCTCCCGGCCCACTGGGGGGCGACATACTACCACCTACAGTACAGGAGGTCAGTCGGCTGTCAGCACAACTTCCCCAGTGGCGCGCGTGCGCAGTCTGCCCATGGGTAGAAAGAACTGTTGCTATGGGTTACCGGTTACAGTTTTGCGCCCGGCCACCTCGCTTCCTCTCTGTAGTAAACACAGTTGTAACAAGCGAAGCAGCAGCCGTGCTGAGGTAGGAAATACACACTTTGCTGAGCAAAAATGCAATACGAGTGGTTCCGACTTCGGAGGCGAACAGAGGTTGGTACAGCCGTTATTTCGTTGTCCCGAAGAAAGGGGGGGGACTACGTCCGATCCTAGACCTGCGTGTATTAAACAAATACCTGCGGTCTTACAGGTTCAAAATGCTGACACTCAGACAGCTACTGAACGCTGTCAGTACGGGAGATTGGTTTGCGACGATCGATCTAACAGACGCATACTTCCATGTAGCGATCCACAGACAGTTTCTCAGGTTTGCGTTCGAAGGGACGGCATATGAATACCTGGTGCTACCGTTCGGTCTGTCGCTAGCCCCGCGCACCTTTTCAAAATGTGTCGAGGCGGCGTTAGCTCCTCTTCGAGAGAAGGGCGTCCGCATCCTAGCCTACCTAGACGATTGGGCTTTGGTGGCAAGCTCCAAGGAGCAAGCAGCAGTGCAACTGTCGCTAGTTCTGTCTCACATTCAAACGCTAGGGTTTTCAGTGAACGAATGGAAAAGCTCGCTGTACCCGAGTCAGCAGTTTTCCTTCCTCGGACTCGAAATATGCTCCGTTTCAGGCCGAGCATGTCTTTCAGAGCACAGAGTGACCGCGTTTCTCCGCTGCCTTGCTCAATTTCAGTTGGGACACAGACTGTGTTTTCGGACAGTTTTGAAGCTGTTGGGCACGATGGCATCTATGATCGCGGTAGTGCCGCTCGGGCTGTTAAAGATGCGAGCGTTTCAACGTTGGACTCTGTCTCATCGGCTGTGCACGCGGCGTCATCTTCGACGAATGCTGGCGATAACCCCGTCTTGTATGTCAGCTCTCCTCCCATGGAGGGATCCCGCTCTACTGAGTCAAGGTTCCGCGATAGGGAGGGTGACTTTTCGCAAAGTGTTGTCCACGGATGCCTCCCTCAAAGGGTGGGGGGCTCTGTGCGACAGTGTCGCGGTGAGAAGGGTTTGGTCGGCGGCTCAAAGCCAGCTTCACATCAACCACTTGGAAATGCTAGCAGTGTTTTTAGCCCTAAAGCATTTCTGTCCAGCTTTGACAGTCCAGCATGTCCTGATCAGGACAGACAACACAACTGTGGTTTCATACATAAACAAGCAGGGAGGGACCCGCTCACTTCCCCTGTTAAAACTGTCTCGCTCTCTGTTACTATGGTGCAGTGTGCATTTTCTGTCTCTCAGAGCCACCCATATCCCAGGTCATTTGAACCTAGGGGCAGACCCTCACCCTTTAGCCGTGCGATTCTTAAAGGGAGTTCGCCGGTTGAGGCCCGTTGTTAAATCCAGCATTCCCTCATGGGATTTGGTTTTAGTACTTGAGGCTCTTTGTGGTCCTCCTTTTGAGCCTATTGAGTCGGTCGATATGAAATTTGTTTCATACAAGACGGCACTACTCCTGGCTTTGACCTCTGCAAAGCGGGTTGGCGACCTTCATGCGTTATCTGTGCATTCCTCTTGTACCCAGTTCACCTCGGATGGCTCCAAGGTTACGTTGCGTCCGAATGCGGCATATTTGCCTAAAGTCATTCCTGCGGCGTATAACTCTATGACATTTGAGCTCTCAAGCTTTTGTCCTCCTCCTTTTGCCTCTGAAGAGCTGAGGAGGCTACATTGCCTGTGTCCTGTGCGTATGCTGCGCACCTACATTGACCGCACTCAGGGTGTGAGGCTTTGTGACCAGTTGTTTGTTTGCTTCGCTAATCCAGCAAGGGGAAAGGCACTGTCTAAACAGCGACTTTCCCACTGGATTGTGGAAGCGATCTCCCTGGCTTATAGCAGCAGAGGCCTCCCCTTACCCCAAGGGGTGAGGGCACATTCAACTAGGGGCATGGCAACGTCATGGGCGTTGTTTAGAGGGGTATCAGTGACTGATATCTGTGCTGCAGCTAGTTGGTCTTCACCGCACACTTTTGTCCGGTTTTATCGATTGGATGTGACCGCCCCTTCGGTGGCTCATTCTGTCCTTTCTGCTGGGTCTGTAATGCACTAGAGTGCTTGGTTTTATGACCCTTGTTCGGTGGCTGCTCCGGGGGCGTGATTATATGTCCCATACTAATGTGTTGTACCGAGTGAATCGACTGAAAGGGAACGATATGTTATGAATATAACTTCTGTTCCCTGAAGGAGAGGAACGAGGTACAACACATGGTTGCCCCACTCCGCAGCTGGGCTCGGTGAAGAGCGGTTACTGAACTGAGAAATGACCGTGGTGACCGGTGTTTTATGTGCGGGCGGGGCCTCACATACGTCACCACAGGTCATTTGCCTTTTTAAGGCGTGAATAGAGGTGTCTTCAGTCAGCCACGCGAGGGCGTGATATCCCATACTAATGTGTTGTACCTCGTTCCTCTCCTTCAGGGAACAGAAGTTATATTCATAACATATCGATTGGCAGAGTGCGTATGCGTGTGTGAGTGACATCAGCGAGCGAGGAGAGCGAGCGGTAGCGCGTGTGTCTTGTGAAGAAGCGAACGAGTCCGGTAGAATAAAGTACCCATCCTGTCAATAATCGGTGGCCGCTTCATTCCGACCTATAAGCAGACAAACTGCCAGTCAAATCACACAAAACAATAGAGACAGGATCACAGAGGCGATTTTTTTTCGCGCTTGGCCCACTCTGGATAAATGTCGTTCATATCGCATATGAGGACTTCCACGGCTGTGGAGAAATGCAATCCTCCGTAGCCACGGAGAGCTGTCATCACAGAGAGGTCATCTCGTTGCATACTTACGGCATCGATAGAGGGGGTGGTGTCAGCAGACTATTATTTAGACAATTATTAGCACATTTCAATCGGACAATTTGACCGGAGAGTTATAAAGGGCGTATCGCGCTTGTGCCTTCTCACACCGCGAGACAGGTTCGTGGCTTTGAGTGTCGCGATTTCGTTTTCGATACGCGTATCGTTACAGCCCTAATATATATATGTGTGTGTGTGTGTGTGTGTGTGTGTGTGTGTGTGTGTGTGTGTGTGTGTGTGTGTGTGTGTGTGTGTGTGTGTGTGTGTGTGTGTGTGTGTGTGTGTGTGTGTTTATTCTGTACCCAAGTCCAGAGAAGGGGAGCTTGGTTATTCTGTACCCAAGTTCCCAGGCTGGAAGTGGGATCAATACAGCTAACCACATTGTCCGTCAAAAATGGTCAGCTTCTTTTTTTCTCCTCCCTCATCTTCTTCTTCCCAACTGATTATATTCCAGAGCTTGGAAAATGGACAACCAAACAGGACTCGGCAGCGACGCTCTAATCAACAAAGCTCCACCCAACGTAGAGTACTCCCAGGTAACCCGCCCCCTATTTTGACCCAGGTTACCCTATCTGAAAACAATCTGTAGCTGGCTGACCGTAACACTATCTTTACCAAGGTAACCCTAACCTTATCTGTAAACAGGTTACCCTAACCCTATGTTTACTAAGGTCACCCTAATCTTATCTGTAAACAGGTTATCCTAACCCGACCTTATGTTTATCCAGGTAACCCAAACCTATCTCTGTCCGAATGCCACTTAACTGGTTTTAATCCAGGAAACCAGGGTTCAAGTTACGTGGGAGCCAGTAGGAATTGAGCTCCATAAATCTGAGCTCCCATGAAATAAATAATATGTCAAAATGTGTGTGTGGGTGTGTGTGTGTGCGTGTGTGAGAGAAAATTGTGAGATCCCTGAGGTTCTGGTGACATCCCAATCAGTAAATCCGTATATATATATATATCTCACTCAGCTGTTCTTCAAAAGTGGAGCGGACACCTATGCCACCATTGATAAACTGAAGAACACGGTCGGACCGAGAGAGAAGCCTGTTGGACTGGGAGAAGGGGCTGCTGGACCGAGAGAGGAGGCTGTAACAGCAGCAGGTTCCTCAGCCTTGACCCAACGGGATTCAGAGGAAGCCGCAGACCCAGCACCAGACAGGCAGGTGGCGGACTGTGATGTCCTGTACACAACAGTGAACTGGAAGAAGAAGTCCTAGAAAAAAGAGGTCTGAGCTCCTGGGGAAGAGACCCTCTGGGGCCCAGGGCCCCGGAGGCCCCTACACTTCCTCTGGGGGGGATGAGGGATGAGCTAAGGGCCGGAGGGATGAGCTAAGGGCTACATTGATGAGTAAAGGCTAGGGGGATGAGTTAAGGGCTACATTGATGGGTAAAGGCTAGAGGGATGAGTTAAGGGCTACATTGATGGGTAAAGGCTAGCGGGAGGAGTTAAGGGCTACATTGATGGGTAAAGGCTAGCCTAGAGGGATGAGCTAAGGGCTACATTGATGGGTAAAGGCTACAGGGATAAGTTAAGGGCTGCAGGGATGAGTTAAGGGCTGCAGATTCACAAAGAATCTCAGGGTTGAAAGTTGCTCACAAGTGGCGAATTTAGGAGAAACCCCTAAAAATAATGGGCGTGTCAGTCTTGTCAGTCTTTGGCTCCTAATTGATTTTACTTGGAGCAATTCACAAAGTATTTTAGGCCTAAAAGTAGCACCTAAGTCTAGGGGAGCTTAAAAGCCCTCGAGAGGACTCTTAACTCAGTAAGAGCTATTCACAAAGAATCTGAAAACGGCTGCATCGAGACGAAATGTTTTGGAGGCAATGGAGGACTGCGAATTGATAAATAGATATAGGCGTAAGGGTATCAAACTTGTGGTTGAATTTGTGAATAACACCTTGATATTTAGCAACAGGGAATTCGCAACTTTGCAATGCTGACGATTTAGGAATATCGCTGTTAAGGGAAATGTATAAATATGTCCTCAGTTGTTTTATATATATATATATATATATATTGTGATTATTCTTTACCCAAGTCCACAGCATAATTATTGCACCACTGTGGGGAGCTGTGTAAGGATGCAGGCTTGCATATGTAAATGAAGGTGCGTTCACATCAAGCACTTGTTCAGGATGTATAATGCAGTTCTAAGAGAGCTCGGCTGAGCGTAACATGTATAAATGGTATTGAGAAAATAAACCATGCCAAAGAGCTAAAGAGTTCATTGTCTCCGTCCCAACTATCTCTCTGAGTGCAACGTATGAGGAAGCTGCCATCCTTAACGTCAACAATCGCAACCATCAGTGATGGTTAAAACAAACGGGGTCTGTAAAGTTGACATCGAGTGGTACACTCTTCGTCGCTGGTGTGGTGGAGTACAAGTAGAACGAATAGTATTCACTTCAGCCTTATGGCATATTTATTCACCGTTCAGAAGAGCACACAGAATACACTGCCGCTCACTCACTTGACGCACTCATCTGCTAGAGCGTAGTGACATCATCACGTTACACTATAACATGTAGCACATTGTCAACAGGATAATACTGGTAACCTACTGCCACAGTACATGGAGTAAGGGCACATTCACATATTAACACTTAACAGGGGCAATGTTACAAATGTACCTTTGATCATCCTTAATGATATTTGTATTAAGTTTATAATCTGCTCAGTATCAATTTATCCTGAAACCAGTTGGGCTTTCGCTTGCACTTCATGTCTTGGTCTTTGCTTTCATTCATGATAGGAGGACCTGAACGGCGATAAGGGCTGATATTTAAAGTGTTCTGGAAATATGCTCATTGGATAATAGTTTGCAGGGTGCTTTTATATACCTCCTTGATATAATGCAATTTAGGTATTTTCATTGTTTGCTTTCTGTCACCCTGGTTGAAAGTCTAATTGGACAAGCTTCACTTGTCAACTAATTTAGGTTAATTTCTAGCAACGGTTTGTTGCCAATGCGTTTCAATGGAGCATTTGATGATGTTGTGTGAGCCTTTCCTGTAGGGCTGGAGCCCCCTGGTTAATAATCATATGCATCCTTTTAGCCCCCGTGACATAAAAGAGACCCCAGGTCTATAGCTTACTTGTTAATGGCCTCGACTCAGTCACCTATTGCATCACTTCCTTTATGGTTTCGGCCTCCTAATTGATCATTGTAGTATATTTGAATACCCTCTTTCATATATATGATACCACCACCCCTTGGACGTGGCAACAATTCTCCATAACCATATGGGGGGGGGGGTGCTTGTGGACAGTATTGGTGTACAATAGACATAAATAGGAAGCCCACTCAGGAGGAGGAATGACCTCTGTCTCATTCATATTTAATTAATTTTTTCAAATAACCCTGCCTCGTTAAATCAATGAGCTTGCTGTTTTGCTTTCAAAAATAGGTTATAGGCTGTGTCACTATAAAATCTTCACGTCTCCGCGAGTGACGTAACAAGCCACCAGACGGCGATTTAAAAAAACGATTCAAGTTCATTAAAAAAGTAGCTAAGCAAAGACAATGGTTTTATAGCCATGATTTAAACGGCATGCGAGCTGCTGGTTTCAGCGTCCATAACATCCATCATTGCAACCATGTTATTATATTTCTGTCGAGACCTATAATATTCTTCGTCATAACTATCAAACCAAACATCCTTCGGAGTGAGACTGTGTTGGTAAACCCCAGGTTAAAAATCCCAAAGGTTGTAACTAGGTTTTCATTCAAAAATATATATATGATTATTATTATTCTATATATTGTTTTAATTTTTAAAATACGATTGTTATTTTCAAGCAAGTGATAAGTCATACTGTTTATTTCTGATATTTTGATTTTTCTCCTGTTTACCTATTTACATTATACAACATTAGATTAATGTAAATAATTAACTGTGGAGCTATACCATTTTTGTTTATGAAGTTGCAATCTAGTGGACACAAGAAGGATCTCTGGAAATATAATAGTTAATCATCTAAAAACAAATTTATACTTCCTTGTTTAATGTACAGATTGAATGGGTCACTTTAATCATTATCAGAAAAATAGCCCAACATGAGATTTTCTTCAGGAGCCGCCAAATGCTTGCCATTGTCCGTGGTGAATTTTAATACAATATATACTTTTTCAGTGTACAAAATGCGTTGTGTGAAACGGGACAGCAAATCTATTGAAATTTATAAATATATTAATTGTAATTCTATCCTGATGGCATAATAAACATAGGTTAAGTTCCTACTAGGTTTCATAGCAATGTCTAAGGCTAATTCAAATGTGTAACCATCTCTTTTAAACAATTGCAGTCTTCCGTCACAGTTCTCAGCTCAAGGCAAGGTAAGGAGCCGCCCTAAAGAAAGTATTGCCCAGGGCTCCCTACTGCCTATAGAGCCAAAACGTATTAGTATTGACAAAGTGCATTATTAACAGTATTAAGAGCTGCATCAATAGTATGAACACTGAACACTTTGTTTACAGTAACAGAACAGTAGTATCAGTAGAGTTAATCATCTAAAAACAAATTTATATTTCCTTGTTTAATGTACAGATTGAATGGGTCACTTTAATCATTATCAGAAAAATAGCCCAACATGAGATCTTCTTCAGGAGCCGCCACTGGCTGAATATGCAATTGTGTGAACCCGCAAAACCAATTAAATTCAAGATCCATTCCGATGGGCTTATTCTGCCCTCTGGTGGTGTGAATTTGCCTTCACAGCCCAGCGAGAAAATGCTTGCCATTGTCCGTGGTGAATTTTAATACAATATATACTTTTTCAGTGTACAAAATGCGTTGTGTGAAACGGGACAGCAAATCTATTGAAATTTATAAATATATTAATTGTAATTCTATCCTGATGGCATAATAAACATAGGTTAAGTTCCTACTAGGTTTCATAGCAATGTCTAAGGCTAATTCAAATGTGTAACCATCTCTTTTAAACAATTGCAGTCTTCCGTCACAGTTCTCAGCTCAAGGCAAGGTAAGGAGCCGCCCTAAAGAAAGTCTTGCCCAGGGCTCCCTACTGCCTATAGAGCCAAAACGTATTAGTATTGACAAAGTGCATTATTAACAGTATTAAGAGCTGCATCAATAGTATGAACACTGAACACTTTGTTTACAGTAACAGAACAGTAGTATCAGTAGAGTTAATCATCTAAAAACAAATTTATATTTCCTTGTTTAATGTACAGATTGAATGGGTCACTTTAATCATTATCAGAAAAATAGCCCAACATGAGATCTTCTTCAGGAGCCGCCACTGGCTGAATATGCAATCGTGTGAACCCGCAAAACCAATTAAATTCAAGATCCATTCCGATGGGCTTATTCTGCCCTCTGGTGGGGTGAATTTGCCTTCACAGCCCAGCGAGAAAATGCTTGCCATTGTCCGTGGTGAATTTTAATACAATATATACTTTTTCAGTGTACAAAATGTGTTGTGTGAAACGGGACAGCAAATCTATTGAAATTTATAAATATATTAATTGTAATTCTATCCTGATGGCATAATATACATAGGTTAAGTTCCTACTAGGTTTCATAGCAATGTCTAAGGCTAATTCAAATGTGTAACCATCTCTTTTAAACAATTGCAGTCTTCCGTCACAGTTCTCAGCTCAAGGCAAGGTAAGGAGCCGCCCTAAAGAAAGTCTTGCCCAGGGCCCCCTACTGCCCATAGAGCTAAAACGTATTAGTATTGACAAAGTGCATTATTAACAGTATTAAGAGCAGCATCAATAGTATGAACACTGAACACTTTGTTTACAGTAACAGAACAGTATTATCAGTGTTCAAGTGGAAATCCTGAAGATTTATTTATTTCACAACATTCATAGTACTGCAAAACCAATGGTTTTGATTTTCATCAGTGGGCCACACTCTCAAGCAGCACTTTTGTGATACCTTATTCAGCGATAGATTGTCAAGATTGCCAACACAAAGTTGTTATGTGTAACACACTTACTGAACTACATCATACATTGACCATGATTGGTCATCAGAGATTAAGGACACTGTGGCAGTGTGTGTGGATGTTCTATTACATGTGCTACGCCGTCTAGGCTTCGCCTTATGGGCTTGTCCCGTGCGTGTGCTCGCGCGCACTGAAAATTTCCACTATGCACCAATCAACGTGGGCAACGCCCACATTTCCCACAGCACCGTGTATGTAAGGCAGCGCATACCGCCGCTCATCGTCCCTTCCTTTCAGCATTGTACTGATCAACAGCAGTTAATAGAATGACTTCTCTTCAAGAACGTTGTGGCAGCGGCGTGGGCGAGGCGACAGACCAACGGCCCAATTCATAGCCATTGAAGAGCGCTTCCTTGAGCGCTGGGCCCTTTTCAGGGCCTCAATGTTCTTCCTGTCCCGCTTCTCTGGGAGATCATGGGCGAGGCGGTGGCCATCAAGGGCAACCCAATGCCAGCCCCCCTGTCGGATAACACGCAGGGCGAGTGCTTTCGCACCCTGTCATCCTCCCGGCGTGCTACTCGATGTCCCCTGTTCCCAACCGTTCAGCATTTCTGCTGCGGGTGGGGACCCTTCGACACGGAAGGCCCCGGTGAAGGCCTTCACTGACTTCACAGACGTGGAGGGGTGAGCTGATACTCAGGCGAGGGGGATCCCTCGCCTGGAGCCTCCCCTGGCAGCGCTTCTCGGTCTAACGAGAAGCCGCTGCCCCCCGACCGCCTCCAGAAGCAGATTGTCGGCCTGACCGACAGAGTGTTCGTCTGTGCCTCGCAATCGGCGGCGGCGGTCAACAACATCGCCCTGCTCTCCTCTGCCCTGGTCTCTTTGTCGGCGGGCAGGGAGGCTTACGGCCCGGAGGAACCCGCAAGACGGCTTGCAGTTTCCCGCTTCTCCAGTGCCATCCTCCACCTATGACAGCCGATAGCCATTTCGGCCTGACGGCATCTGTCCACCATGATTCAGCGGGCCATTTGGCGCTCCCACACTGCGGTGCCGGAGCGAGAGCGGGCCAGCCTCGTCCAGGGCCCATTAGCTCAGTACGCGCTATTTGGGCCCCCGGTTCTCGGAGGTGCTCGCGCACCAGCAGTCTGTCCCGGGAGAATCATTCCCGGTTCGGGGCGATTCTCAGGGGCTCCTCCCACCAGCAGGCCGGGAGGAAGCGGGGTCGAGTGCGCTCCCAACGCTCCAGGGGGCCCGCCCCCAACGCCAACCCCGATGCCGCAGCCGCCGCAGCACCAGCAGGGGGGGGAGCCACCAGTACTGCAAGCTGGCTCCCAGTTCTTCTTTACCTTTCAAAAAAGATACAAAAGACTGTTCGGCCGAACGGCAGTACATACTTCCGAAAGAGCGATATTCCTACGCTTGTTGTGCATTCATCTAGGCTCCCTCCTTCCCCCCTCTCAGTCTGGTAGCTGTAGGGTGGCGGCCGGACGGCGTGTTTACATAAGCTTCAAATAAGCGGCGTCCCTTTGAGCTTCGTGGGCGGGCTGGAGACTCGTTACACGGGCCCGTAGATACGGACGCATGTACCAGTCTCCTAGCTCCCCACATCATCCCCGCTACCTCCCTCCGACAGTCTGTGGAAGGTGGGAAGACGGGTCTGCGCGCTGGGGTTACAGCCAGCGGACAACGCGGCGATCCTAGCGTGGCGGCTAGACAACTCGTTGCTCGTTCATCGGGCACGAGCGCGGCGTCTAGACAGCTCGCTGTGTGTGCAGCGACCGACTCTGTAACGTCTACCACGCTCGCCGTGCCCCCTCCCTTTCATGGGACGCCCCCCTTTCATGGGACGTTCACAGACCGTGTGGAGGCGGTAGGGGCCGAGGAATACGGGTTATTCATTGCCAGCGTTCCTCAGCTGTCAGCTTGCCCTCTCTCCGACCCCGCCCTCTCTCCGACCCCGCTATGCGTGTTGTCAAGAGCGGTGCGTTCTACCATCGTGGTTGGACAACAGGTTAAGATGGGGCCATCCCATACAGTTCAAGCGCCGTCCCCCACCCTTTATGGGGTTGGTGGAGACCAGGCTACGGGATCCGGCGGCAAGCACGGCTCTGGCAGCAGAGGTGGCCCGTCTCTTGGAGAAGGGGTCCATCACTACCGTTCCCCCCTACGAGTCACATCTAGGGTTTTACTCCCGCTACTTCCTGGTTTCCAAGAAGTCAGGGGAGAAGAGACCCATTCTGGATCATTGCGTGTTCAACACATTTTTTGCCGCGAGGAAATTCAGAATGCTCACGATCAGAGTGTGAGAGAGGGCGCCTGGCTCACATCCCTGGATCTCAAGGATGCTTACTTCCACGTCCCTGTTCGGCAGGCGCACCGGAAGTTTCTCCGCTTTGCCTTCATGGGGGTGGTGTACGAGTACCAGTGCCTGCCACAGCAAAGCCTAGACGGCGTAGCCTACATGACATAGAAAGATAGTTATGAAATTATAACTCTAGTTCTATGATTGTAGGCGTAGCCGTCTAGTTTCCCACCTGCTGTACCCTCCAAATGCTGAAAGAATAGCGTGGAGGATGAGCGGCGGTTTGCGCTGCCTTATATACACGGTGCCGTGGGAAATGTGGGCGGTGGCCACGTTGATTGGTGCATAGTTGAAATTTTCAGTGTGCGCAAACACGCGCACGGGACAAGGCCATAAGGCGAAGCCTCTACGGCAACGCCTACAGTCATAGAACTAGAGTTATAATGTCTATCGATGGCTGGTTTGAGCAGCCTCAGCTGGCGGAGTCTGATTGGACTCTGGTGCTGGGGGAGGCTGCACACCTGTTGCACATTGAGTAATCAGTGAGCACAGGTTAGACCAGCCGTCTGCACTCGGCAGCGGAGCACTCTTGCCGTGTTCATTATCACACTGGTGCCATAAACCATATTTGCTACAGGCCGTATGAACAGAGCAGGATCAACAGTATTAGGAGAGAATGGTAGTAACAGAGCAGTATCAACAGTATTAACAGAGATTAGCATCAACAGTATTAACAGGTAATAGTAATAATAGAGCAGTATTAAGAGAGATTAGCATCAACAGAATTAACAGGGAACAGTATTAACAGAGCAGTATCAACAGTATTAACAGAGCAGTATCAACAGTATTAACAGAGCAGTATAACGGAGCATTATTAACAGAGATTAGTATAAACTGTATTAACAGTCGGGATGGGCATGATTAATCGACGATCGACTAATTGATCGTTAAGAATTTCGTCTTACGTAAATTTTTCATCTATTAAACTAATGCAGTGTGCAATTAAACATTTTACCACACGGGGGCAATATTTAAATTTGCGGCTCCTCCCCCGCAATAAACATCCCGCTTTGAACGGTGAACGCCTAGCAGCTATAAAAAGCTATAAAAACGATAAAAACTAAAAAATGACAACTAATGCAGGTGGAAAATGCGCCGACTTTGGCTCAGCCTGGCTCCGCCCTCTTCCACTACGTAGCTAAGATGGCTGCCGTTGAGCACGAAAAGTGTACATCGCCACACACTTCCCGATTGGACCATTTTCAGTACACTTATTTTCGCCTGATCTGAATCGGAACGCCCTACGTACTCAAACTTAGACTAGTAAGTACGGATAGTATGGATATTGGAACACGGCGATGTAATCATGAAGCGGACGAGGCCACGGCGAAGTCTGGTGTGGGACCATTATGATTTAAAAAATGACTTATTGGGGAGCCCTAATAGCCCTACCACTCAAGGCGAGGTTAGCATCGAAGCAGAAATAAAGAACTTTCTGAGCCCCTGGATTGTGGAAAGTTGTTCCCCCGCCTTGCCAAGTTAGCACGGAGGGATTTGTGCATCACGGCAACGTCGGTCCCCTCAGAGCGGGTGTTTATTGGCGGCTGGACTGACGGTCACCAGGCTGCGGTCGCGTCTGACCCCAGAGCATGTCACATTCTCATCTTTCTGAACAAAAATCCGTAGACTGGTTGGTTAAGTTATAACATGATTGTTTTTTTGATATTATTATTGTTATTATTTTGGGAAGTAACTAGGGTTGTGTTTATTTTTAGTTATGGTTATGAGCACCGGCTTCGAGCTGCATGCTCCGTTGCTTAGAGCAGAGTAGCGCATATCTATTGAACGGATCTGGTTTAACTGAGTCGTTCATCTAATAATAACGATCCCAATGAGGAAAACACGCTGCATTTGTATTTATTTAATTTTGATTTTTTTTTTATTTTTATGTAAAATATTAACGATTAATCGACTAATTGTTCGTTAATTCTCCCGACGATCGACTATGACAACTTAATCGAATGCCCATCCCTAATTAACAGAACAGTATTAACAGAGCAGTATTAACAGTATTAACAGAGCAGTATCAACAGTATTAACAGTGATTAGTATCCACAGTATTAACAGTGATTAGTATCGACAGTATTAACAGAGCAGTATTAACAGTACTAACAGAGCAGTATTACCAGTTGTGCCGACTGCCGACCCTGTGGCTCGAGGAGACTGGGGGCGGGTCCCCTGCTCATGTGTTGGAGGTCGTGGGAGGAGCCAGTGGCTCATTACGGAGAGGTGGAAGCACCTGTGTCATGTGTTCTCAGAAGCTGCCATTTTGAATGACGCAGTCTTCAAGCCCTCGACCCCAGTGCACTCGCTTTCCGTTGTGCAGGCTGCTCAACTTCCCGTTTTCTGTTCCATTACCCTGTTTTGTCGACTCTACACCACTACATAACATATATCCATCATCCACTTACTGTGTTACTGATGCTGCTGATCTACACATGTCATTACTTCAATTTTGTGGTTGTCCTTAATTAAATTACTTAAAGGGGTAGTTCGGAATTTTGGACATAGGGCCTGATTCCCAAGTGAGCTTTGGTATTCTTTATCACTGGAGACAGTTTTCAACACATTTCATTCAGTCCTTCTAGTTGCAGAGTTCGCTCGTGCTAGGCTAGCGCACGTCAACGGGCAATGCTATTAAAAACAGTGTTACCCACTCCACAGTACACCCGAGGTAAATCAATTATAACGACAGACTATACATTTAAATGTCTGTTTATAGAATAATGTTAGAAATAAAACCAACCTTGCATTGCATTGCATTTTGAGGGAATTGCTGGGTCTCAGCAGCAGTGTTATATTCCTGGTAGTAGTCTACGGCAGTGGCGGATTGATACCTAGGTTACCGGCTCTAGTTTTTTTACCTGCCGCTGTCATTGCTACAAACGCAGAGTACAGTGAACGAAGGAATTCTATTAGCGTATTCAATTAACAAGATATGGCCACGTTTGGAGGACTTAGCGATGCATCTGCTTTTGAAGACGATTATGAGGAATTTGTTGTATCTAACGAACCGTACATGTACTAGCCGGTGTTTTGATGTCCAAGCCAGCAGCACCAAGCCACAGTTGAGTCCTTTCTGGATCTCGCACTGGAAATTGGTGGAAACTTTGTGGTGCCCATCTGTAGCGTTTATTTCTGCAATTTCTAAAAGCACACTGAACCACCATGTTGCCTAGTCCTTCAATTGCGCTTCCGTCCCACATTTCTCTGTTTACGTTCTTCTGTCGTGATTCGGTTACAAAACTAACCGGCACATAGTAAAATTCCGCTTCTGCTGAGAAAGTAGTCCCTCGATTATTCATGCGATGCAAGGTTAGTTTTATTTCTAACATTATTCTATCAACACAGACATTTAAATCTATAATGTGGAGTGGGTAAGACTGTTTTTAATAGCAGGCTAGCATTGCCCGTTGCCGTGCGCTAGCCTAGCACAAGCGAACTCTGCAACTAGAAGGACTGAATGAAATGTGTTGGAAACTGTCTCCAGTGATAAAGAATACTGTTACGTATTTTAAGAATCTAAGCTACCCACACATAGACCCAATGAAGCACGACCAAACATATAAGCCGTAAATACTATACATAGCCACTAGGGGAGCAAGACCTTATTGGAGGCTGCTCCAGCCACAGATAGCAGATACGAAGAAGCCGAAGCCAGTACGGCACCCCGGCCACGCCCACTAGGCCACGCCCACTTGACGGTCTCTACCTGAGGACAAGGGGGTGGAGTTGGCCAGAGTTTTTCAGCGACACCCGCGAAGGGTCACGGGCCTCTGCCCGTGGCCCATAGTAGCCAGAGTTATTATCTCTCACACGTGTTCTACCAATTCTTAGAATTCCCTCCGTATAGCTTCACTTACCATGCCGAAACATGCCGACGACTTTATAATAAATAAAGTGAGTTAAAGTAAAGCAACCCGGGATTGGACAACTTTCTTCGAGAATATGCAATAGATGGTGACCCTGACGTTTGGAAGAAAGTCCCGTCCCGGCGCGACGCTAAAACAACTTCAACAGGCCCGCACGTCTGAGGTAAGTAGAACTGTTTGTCTTAAAGATTTAATCTGAAATAGGATTGGTTATAAGAACATTTAGGTGTAAGTTTGTTTTAGCCACCGTCCGGTCGTGCTGCATAACAACACGTGTAGATCAACGGTTGCAAGGAACACTGAAGGCCCAACCTCCCCCTTTCTTTACACTTGAATTGTTTTTAGAACTCGTCGTTAACGATCATTCTTGGTACTGGTTGAGAGGTGAAGCCCTCCACTATCGGTCTCTGTATAGATCGGGCAAAAATAGTATATTAACGAGAGTTATCTTTCACTTCTCCGCTGAGGCCGGCACGATCTGTGTTCCTAAGCAGTAGCACCATAGCGGACGTTCGGAGTGCATACTATCTTATCTGCCGATCCGCTAAATGCCACCCTAGACTGCATGTTTCATTTTACATTCAAGTCTGTTGGTATTTTGTTATTAAAGACGATGAATTATTAAAGGTAAAAGACCCTCCAGGCCCCCTACACACGTGTAACCCCCCCCCCCCCACCCTTTGTCCCAGTCTTCCAGGTCCGGTAGTCAGACCCCCCCCCCCCCCCCACCCTTTGTCCCAAGTCCGATCGTCAGATCCCCCCCTCCCCACCCTTTGTCCCTGCAAACTTTCTCTTCCCCTACCCTTCCTCATTCATATTGCTTAGAGAAGGCAACTCGCCTCTCTATTGTTAGTTAAATTGAAATTCTTGTCTTATTGTTCTTCCTTCCCCTTGCCCCCTCAAACCCTCAAACCCTCACACCTAGCCATGTGTTGGAACCAGGATGTAAATTTAGCCTTTGCAACCTGTGTTTGTGTGCATTGATCTTAATATTCTCTCTCTCTCTCTTCAGGAAATAGCAGTATATGCAGTAACGAAAGCCTAACACTCAGACATTATGTTTTTCAGGTTGCTAAGCCCTTCTGTCTGTTTTCATGCGTTTTGTGTATCAAAACAGGAGTGCAATAGACACGGGTTGTGTCATGCACAATGATATTAGAGAACCAGGATGGTTCAAATAGACACAGGGTTCAACTGCTAAAATAATATGTTTAATTAATAAATGATGCACATGGTTTTAACCGGTGCACAAGGCGGGAGTTAGCTCAACTGCTGTAGTTCAATTACAATAACATTTGTTTCAACCGATAACTTCTGAATTTTTCTTTTAGGTTCAGTTTTTGTTTTGTTTATAGAATATCACCATATATTTAATACCAAGATGTGCATAATTGTTGTAAGTTTGGATGACTCTTTATTCTACCTAGTTTAGACGGTTTTGATTGACCTAGCTCAAGATTCACCAGGTGTCAGACGTAGGATTGTGACACTTCCTGGGAGCCCCCGAGCCACACGTCGACTGCACCAGGTGTCAAGACGTAGGATTGTTGCACTCCTTGAGGAGCCTCCGAGCCACGCGTTAATCGACTAATCGTTCCTGCAGAGTTCTGAGGTGGTAACGGTGGAGCTCAATGAGAGGCTCCGGGAGAGTACAATCGCGGGCTCACACGGGGAGTGGTGGCGGTGGGGCTCATGGGGAGGCCCCGGGAGAGTTGTCATTCGCGGGCTCACACGGGGAGAAATCGGGTGGGTCAGTAAGTCAGAAGGTTGAATTAATGTATCGATTTGATGTTGACCAACAAAAAACTAGATAATTATAATAATAAATACTGTTCATGTAATGGTATAGTTAGGTCTGGGACCTGCGTAGCTAAAAAAACTGTTTTGGAAATAGTAATGAACGTGTCCGGGACATGTATAGCTATAAAATAAGTAAAGATAAAACTGGGTTTTACTTTACTTCACTTTGCTAAGACATATTCACGTTCGATGTGGTATGCAGAAAGTGGCGCAATAGGATGTTGTGCAGAGAATAAGGCGTA
Source organism: Gadus morhua (assembly GCF_902167405.1). Lineage (NCBI taxonomy): Eukaryota > Metazoa > Chordata > Actinopteri > Gadiformes > Gadidae > Gadus > Gadus morhua. The sequence continues at coordinate 6,017,768 of NC_044053.1, forward strand.
TTCACGTTTGATGTGGTATGCGATGTACATAGGAGTGAATCAAAGTGTAGACAACATCAAATGCAAGCAATAGGTAGAATAAATGAAGATTAGGTCATCCAATATACATAGTTAGTGTAGGACAATCGGGTAGTATGATGAAGGTAACTGTTATTATGAGATACGGTTAACACAGAAGTGATATTGAACATGCAGATTTTAACATTGTTATTTCCCTTTTACATATTTTTGGTTATAGCAACTTGGATACACTACGGTGTTGTTAGCTTTGGTTGTCATTCAATGCACATGGCTGAAGCAATGCGCAAGGAGGGATGTAGTGTGAAATTAAACCAAAGTAGATACTGTAAAACAATTAAAATTAGAATTCATGGAAATATGTTTTTGAACAACTAACTGCTGTACATGAGTTTGTATTTCTGCAATAGAAGCAAAAAGTTCCAGAACCAGATGCAGACACACCCGGAGCCTACAAACTACCACCGCCGAGCAAGGACTAACAGTCACATGAGGAGATCAAATAACAGCAGGATTTGAATCGCTCCGGATGGGTTGGTGGCCAGGGCGCTGGCCACCTGTTGCTGACACGACGACGACGGAGAACCTGTTTGGAGGCTCCCATGATGTAGGAGTAACCTCTCTGAGTTGTGCCCTTGACAAGGAGGGACGAGTCTTGGGTTCATGAACTAAAGGCCCGACGGCGACAGAATCCATGCCCAAACCACCCACATGCAACAGCGAACCAATGCACGAAGATCACCTGAACCACCCGAATCCATGCTAGGCTATCAATAATCTTGAATTTTTTAAAATTGTATTATGACTACCAATTTTTAGTTTACTTTTGCACATGATGAAAATTGTATGACCTTGTAGCACATGACCAAAAGTATTAGCTCAGGATTTCTATGAATAGTTTTGTTTGTGTGCTGTTTGGCCATGTTCATTGTTGTATTGTTAAATAATGACCTGTATTTCTAATGAGACCCACAATGTGAATACCGTTTCAGTGTTATGGGGACGCGTAGTGGTTTTTCTCTATTCGATAGAGTTGTTTCCACTCCGGTTGATGGTGTTGATGATTGATCCTAATTTGACTATGTTTTCGGTGTGGTAAATGGTGTTTTTGATTTAAAATATTATTGTATGGTCATCTAAGATGACCAAGGAGGGATTGTTACGTATTTTAAGAATCTAAGCTACCCACACATAGACCCAATGAAGCACGACCAAACATATAAGCCGTAAATACTATACATAGCCACTAGGGGAGCAAGACCTTATTGAAAAGCGGCTCCACCACAGAAGGCATCACCTGAAGAAGCCGAAGCCACCACGCCCACTAGGCCACGCCCATTTGACGGTCCCTTACCTGTGCACACTACCAGAAGGGGCCAGAGATTTTCAGCGACACCCGCGAGGGGACATGGGCCTTTGCCCATGTCCCGTAGTAGCCAGAGTTATTATCTCTCACTCGTGTTAGATACAATTCCCTCCGTATAGCTTCAGTTACCATCCCGAAACATGCCGACGACTTTATAATAAATGAAGTGAGTTAAAGCAACCCGGGATTGGACAACTTTCTTCGAGAATATGCAATAATACCAATGCTCAGTTGGGAATCAGGCCCTATGTCCAAAATTCCGAACTACCCCTTTAAGTTTGTTACGGCCTAGAGCCTGGTCTAAACCAGTATTAACAGAGAACAGTATCAACAGTGTTAACAGAGAACAGTGTCAACAGAGAACCACATGAACAGTATTTACATCGATAACAAAATTAATAGAGGTTAGTATCCACAGTATTACCAGGGAACAGTATGAACAGCTTTAATAGTGTTTACATTAGTATTAATGGAAAACGGAATTAGCTGCATTAACAGTGTTAATATTATGAATGGTATTACCAGATCAGTGCTAACAGAGAACTGAAACAATAGTGTTGACAGTGTTGAATATTGGTTGATTATGGTTTGGTTTAACTTTAATCACTAACTTTATCTTCTTCCTGTATGTTGGCTCAGCTCTATTAACATAAAGGTATGTCTGTGCTCATGCAAATTTTAACAAGTTACTCATTCACTCATGCCTGGACAGAAAGATTAAACAACATTGTTTCTCCTCAGGAACTCCTAATGAAGTCCTTCACCTCTATCACGTAAGTCAACTTTACGTCTGACTGCTAGAACCAAGGAACATAATTCCTGATTACATGTATTGATATATATTATTTTAAGTTTTATTCAAGCAATAACGGTTTTAGTTTGACCTTGGGCAGACAAAAATGTTTTATCTTTTTTTTTCCTATTTATATCTGTATCTCAACCTCTCAAGGGTTGAACATGTCCAATTAAATCACATGAGCAGGGATATTATCATTGTTTTTCTTTGAATATCGGTATTATGTGCTTGAAAATTAGTTGAATTAGTCATGGTAGTGATAGATTTACTGGTATTTTGAAATAGACACTTCTATAGCAGTTTACAGTATCTCACTATAATTAGTGCAGTACTGAATACCTTAAGTTTAGTACGATATTCAGTGTGGTACTGATGTTAATGTCCTCTATAGTTTTAATGATGAAATTAAGAGATTTTTGTATTTCTCCTGATGAAGTTCTGGAGGAGAACATGACTGGATCCTGGAGACTATTCCTGCTCTGTTGTCTCCTGCAAGGTAAACATCTCAACCCTCTATGTTGAAACCTGGAGTGGGTACTATACCTGTAGCACTGAAGTACTCTCTGTAGTACTCTCTCTAATACCTTTAATACTCGGTTAATACCTATAGTACTATGTTAATATTGGCAGCACTCTCTATAGTCCTCTGTTAATACCTGTAGTATTCACTGTAATGTGAGCAAAATAAACACCTGAACACGACCTAATTTACCTAATAACACATTACATAATTACATAATTTACATAATTTTACGACACACACAAACACACGCGCCTGCACGCTCCGTGTGCAGGGACACAGCCACAGAAAATGTTTGAGCTAAACACCCTCAAAATTGATCTTACATTTATGTAGAACTTCAACTTGGAATATTCTTACAAGAACTTAAAAAACATCAACCGGAAAACTATGTTCAGCCAACGGCAGCTCCACTAATACATCATGAATCAAATCTCCACTGGTGGTTTGAGTGACGGTCTGATAGCCCCCCCTCACCCCTAATTAGGGGTCCAAGCCAACAGGTTGGATCCCTATTGTTTTTGTAGCGATTTATCTTATTATTATTATACTTCCTACCGTGAAAGTGGGACCACAGCCCAAACCGTAAATGGTGCAGACACGCCAATTGCATGACTACATCCAGGTCCGTGAGGACTACGCAGATGACAAAATCTGGTACCTACACCGTTATGAAACTAAAACTGTGATTCTGAAGAAAAATGACTCCCATGTTAAAAAAAATAGATAGTATTTTAAAAGTAGAACTAGATCTTAAAAAGTAAAAAATATATACTTTTTTTTTAAAAGAAGCGCGATCCCAAGCTATTCTGAATATTGTATAGTTTGAATGGAGTGTCTAGGTGAAAAATTTAGGAAGGAGATTAGTCCCAAAGGTTGAAGAGAATAAGAAAGAAAGAAAGAAAGAAAGAAAGAAAGAAAGAAAGAAAGAAAGAAAGAAAGAAAGAAAGAAAGAAAGAAAGAAAGAAAGAAAGAATACAACTTATGAAGAACACTAGTTGAGCGCTGCATGCAGCACTCACCTAATAATAATAATAATAATGATAATAATAGTTATTAATAATACTATCTAATAACTTAGTAAATAATGTTACTTACTAATAATAATTAATTGATAAGGATAAATTGTCTTTGTGTTTTTTGTCAGGAAATTCAATGTTAAATTAAAATATTTTGTCAAAGTTTGTGCATTGATTGAGTCTTTGGTTTTATCAACCCCTTGTTTTAAAGGTGATGGATGCAGCTCTGCAGGATTTGAGGCCATAATGCCAGATAGAGTGACGACATTCAGTGGATCCTGTGTTACCGTTCCTTGTTCCTTCACCGTGCCGGACGAGTATAAAGCCAATCTACATCCTGGATGTATACCAATATGGATACCAGATAAAATCAGTACTACTACAACATTCAAGGGAAATCTAACAGCGTACAACTGTACTACAACATTCAATAACGTACTTGAAGACGATGTTCAATATGAGTTTAGAATTGACTGTGGAAAGCCATTAAAATATACTTTTTATGAAAACCCAGTGACCATCCAGATCAAGGGTAAGTGCAATGTGTGTCCGTCTGAAACAAACATGTATTACAAGTCCTATTGGTCTTACTGTGGTTCAGATGATGCTGAATGCTGGTAATGCTTCGGTCTTCATAGTAACCGCTCTAAATTGGTTTGGTACCCAGGGCTCCCTGATGCACCTCGTTTGACCCCCCCCAAGGAGCCGGTGGTGGAGGGGACTCCTGTGGAGCTGGGGTGCTCTGCCCCGTCCTACTGTGACATCCACCCCCCCACTGTGACGTGGACCCCCGCCCTGGGGCTCAGCACCCAGCTCCAGCAGAACGATAACGTGACCTCCACTCTGACCTTCAACGCCGCCCTCCTCCACCATGGAAACAATGTCTCCTGCACTGCGGCCTACTACATACCATCTGGGAACAAAACTGTGACGTCTACAAGATACCAACTCAGTATATTATGTGAGTCAATTTACCACCTTTTCAATGGAGAGTACATTTTATTATTTATTAACTTTTTATATTGACCTTCTCTGTAAATATACCTCAAAGCTTCTGTGATCCTCCTTCCCTGTATTCATAGCTCCTCCCAGAATCCTGTCCTCTTCAAGCTGCAGCAGAATTGCAGCCTGGGTGCGATGTTCCTGCTACAGCGTGGGCAGACCATCACCGTCTCTGGAGTGGAGGTTGGATGGGGAACTGGTGTTGGGTTCTGAAGAAGTGTCTGTTTGCCAGGTCAACCTGGAGAACGCCACGTTGAGGAGCTCCCTCACAATGAGGGCCCCTGCTGGTCTGACAGCCTTGACCTGCCACAGCTCCAACGCTGCGGGGAACACCAGCCAGGAGCTTCCTGTTCCCCACCTGGAGACACAGCCAATCCTGGCAGGTCTGTCCTCAGGGAGCTAAGGGGCATGTGGGAGCTGTGAGGCTGATCAGTCATTACATGTTGTTTCACAAGATATTCACTTCTGGATACTCCCATCACAAATAGGAGGGATGTACGGATGATATATGATAATAATAATAATAATAATAATAATAATAATAATAATAATAATAATAATATTCATTCAAATAGCACTTTTCAAAGTTACAATGTGTTTTACACAGACATACATACAAGATAGTTGAATGAATAGATAAAGTAAAAATGACATGCAAGGTGAATTAGGAGAGATTTTAAAGAAGAAGCTCAAGGTTGGAGAAGTTGTATTGAGAGGGCCAGGAATACAACGAGTTACAGTAGTCTAAGCAGGAAGAGATGAGAGTGTTAAAAACAGTTAAGACACTAACTGGATAAAAACAATCAAAATTCTATAGATAATACTAAGTTGCAGAAACACAATCAAAGACTGATATCTTCTTGTGGTTAAAGTTGTTAGCAAAGATGACACCAACATTTCTGCATTGGGATATGATGCAACGGGATACCGTGAGGAGAAGGGCTCTCTCGCCTGCCCCCATGGTAATGGCTTCCAATTTATCTGAATTTAGCGGAAGAAAGCATTTAACAACTTTAAATTGTAGTCAAAGAAGAAATTGGTCCGGCAGTTGTCTGCATATAAATACAAACTGATGTACTGATGAAGGATTTGACAAAGCGTTAAAATATAGATGGAAAATAAATAAGGGCCAAGGACTGAGCCTTGAGGCACCCCATAGTGAAGGGGAGGCGGAGGATTTTAAGTAACCAATGGCCACGCAAAGGTTCCTAATAGAAAGGTAGGAAGAAAACCAATCTAAAGATGCACCTCATAAGCCAACCCCTATTATAAACAAAAGAACGGATGGGTAGATCAACTCCCCGGTCACCCCCATGATCGCCAATTGGTAGGTTGGTAAGAAATTTCCTTTTGTGTTTTTCTTAATGGCTTGTGACGTATAATAACCACAAGGGATTCTTAAAATGCAGTGATTGGTCCAATCAAAAAATCCTGATGCCACCTTTTCAGACTCAGACCAACTGCCCTGGATAGCTGCTACTGCAGTGCTAGCCGCGGGTCTGCTGTTTGCAACAGTGTGTGCCTTAAGGTACGTGGACTGCTAGCCAGTGATTGTAAGAATGTCCATTAGTTCACACATTTCTTCACTGATTATTCAATCATTGTCCTTATTGAACAATTAGCATTCAGTCACACCGAGTTCATTATCTGAACTGAAACCACTTTCCCTGTCTGGCCGTGGGATCAATTGTGCCAGCCTTCCTAACCTCTTCTTCTTCTTCTTCTTCCCTACTGACAACATTCCAGAGCTTGGAAAATGGCCAACCAAACAAGACTCGGCAACAATGCTCTAATCAACCACGCTCAATCCCACCAAGGGAACACCCAGGTAACCCTCGCCCTATTTTTACCCAGGTTACCCCATCTGAAAACAATCCAACAGCGGGCTAACCCTAACACTACCAAGGTTACCCTAACCTTATCTGTAAACAGGTTGTCCTAATACAACCCTATCCAGGTAACGCTAACCCTATCTCTTTCCCAAGGCCACCCTAAACTTAACCGGTTTTAACCCAGGAAACCACGGTTAGGTGGGAGCTAGCAGGAGTTGAGCTACCTTAAGTTCAAGCGCCAATGAAATAAGTCAAATATTTCAAAGTGTGTGTGTGTGTGCGTGTGTGTGTGTGTGTGTGTGTGTGTGTGTGTGTGTGTGTGTGTGTGTGTGTGTGTGTGTGTGTGTGTGTGTGTGTGTGTGTGTGTGTGTGTGTGTGTGTGTGTGTGTGTGTGTGTCAGAGAGAAAAGTGTGAAGTTCTGGTGACATCCCCATCAGTAAATCAATAAATATCTCACTCAGGTGTGCTTCAAATGTGGGGAGGACATCTATGCTAACATTGATAAACTCATGAACACGGTCGGACCGAGAGAGGAGCCTGTTGGAGCAGGAGAAGAGGCTGCTGGACTGGGAGAAGGGGCTGTTGGACTGGGAGTAGAGGCTGTTGGACTGGGAGAAGGGGCTGTAACAGCAGCAGGTTCCTCAGCCTTGACCCAAAGGGATGCAGAGGAAGCAGCAGACCCAGCACCAGACAGGCAGGTGGCGGACTGTGATGTCCTGTACACAACAGTGAACTGGAAGAAGAAGTCCAAGAAAAAAGACATCTGAGCTCCTGGGGCAGAGACCCTCTGGGGCCCAGGGCCCCTGAGGCCCCTAGACTTCCTCTGGGTGGATGAGGGATGAGCTAAGGGCCGGAGGGATGAGTTAAGGGCTACATTGATGGGTAAAGGCTAAAGGGTTGAGTTAAGGGCTACATTGATGAGTTAAGGCAAGAGGGATGAGTTAAGGGCTACATTGATGGGTAAAGGCTAGAGGGATGAGTTAAGGGCTACATTGATGGGTAAAGGCTGGAGGGATGAGTTAAGGGCTACATTGATGGGTAAAGGCTAGAGGGATGAGTTAAGGGCTACATTGATGAGTTAAGGGCTAGAGGGATGAGTAAGGGGCTAGACCAGGGGCCGTATTCCCAAAGAATCTTAGGGTTAATAGTTGCTCACAAGTGGCTGATTTAGGAGAAACCCCTAAAAATAATGAGCGTGTCAGTCTTAATTTTTGGACTCCTAATTGATTTAAATTAGAGTAATTCACAAAGTATTTTAGGCCCAAAAGTAGCACCTCTAGTGTAGGAGGGCTTAAAAGCCCTCGAGAGGATTCTTAACTCAGTAAGACCTATTCACAAAGAATCTGAAAAAATGCTGCAGCGAGACGAAAGTTTTGGAGACAATGGAGGACTGCGAATTGATAAATAGATATAGAAGTAAGGGTATCAAACTTGTGGTTGAATTTGTGAATAACACCTTGATATTTAGCAACAGGGAAAATGCAACTTTGCAATGCTGACGATTTAGGAATATCGCTGTTAAGGGAAATGTATAAATATGTCCTCAGTTGTTTTATATATATATATATATATATATATATATATATATATATATATATATATATATATATATATATATATATTTATATACATATTTATCATGTTTATTCTGTACCCAAGTCCACAGAAGGGATGCAGCATAATTATTGCACCACTATGGGGCGCTGTCTAAGGACGCAGGCTTGAGTTATAATATAGCGACCCTGGGACATTTAAATAGTTTGTGTGTTATGTTTTGGATTGTATTTCGTTGTCCGTTATGCCAGTTGTTCTGTGTGCATGTATTGCAATGTTCTTCTTGTCAATCAGTGTGGGGGCGAATCATTAGGTCAGCTGGGGGAGGGCCTTGGAAGAACAGGAGGGTGGGGGCTTGCACTTGAGAGAGACCGTGTTGGGGGTTGCCGGGGTAACCGGGGTTTGTTTTGTGCGGGATTTTCGCTGTTGATTACGCGTTTCAGTGACCTAGTTTTGTTACATTAAAAAGTTCCTTCAAATACCTATGACTGGACATCGTTATGTCACGGGCGAGGTCATTACATTGGTGTCAGAAGTGAACGTTTTCTTTTGATATTTTTTTTTTATCGGCCCTGCTCGGCGGGTCGGCTGAAGTTGCTAACGCCGTTAGCTCTGTTTTTGTTGTCGCTTTTTCTCAACAACAATAATGCTCCATGCAGACTGTCGGGTGAAGACAGAGATGGACGACTATGGCGAGGGGGCGTGTGGAGTAGCTTCGGGGTCTCTGGTGAGGCGTAGAAGCCAACGGGACCCGCCCGCCGTTGAAAAAGATGATGTTTCCCGCATAGTTCGCAGCGCCGACTGCCCGTGTCCGCCAGAACGGCGACAGACATGGCGGCGCCTTTCTCACATCGAGCCCGGTTTCCATCAAGACGCCTAGATACATCGGTAAGGCTGACTGGGAAGCTTCCAATTTGAACTTTTGGCCGATGCTGCCGGATGGTCAGTGAAGGTCAAAGCGCTGCAGCTTGCGATGTGTTTGGCGGACGACGCATTGTCTTGTTTGTTGCTGCTTAGCCCAGAGGACAGGAGGACTATGTTGCCCTGGTGGAGGCACTAATGCCGCTTTTCCACCGCACATGTAGCTCGACTCGACTCGACTCGACTCGACTCGACACGACACGGTAGCAGCACGGGTCGTTTTCCACCGCAAATAGTACCTCCTGGACGTGGGCGGGGTCGGCTGTGCGAAAGGGCCGTGACGTATTTTTGTATGCGACGCAAACAACACCTATGCAACCCACACATGGACAGAACCCACATAACAACAATGGAGGACATCGATGCGATGGTATTCGTGTTCGTATTATTAGCTGGCATGTTGAAGAAGTTGAAGAAGTGGAATATGTTGGCTGCGGCGCTGCTATGGCTGTTACCAGCATAGTTGCCATGTCGCTCTCGTGACTTCGTCACACTCTCTGGCCACTCAGTGGCCGGCCGTCTGCCGACGTCACCTTTTAGCAGACATGGGGGACTCGAGTCACATGACTTGACTCGAGTCAGACTCGAGTCGCAAATTTGAGGACTTGAGACTTGCTTGACTAACACTGATGAAAGACTCGACTTGACTTTGACTTGACCTTCATGGCTTGAGACTTGACTTAGACTTGAGACAGATGACTCGAAATGACTTTTTTAAAGTTAGATAAAAGGTTGGATATGGGATTTGCGATACGCCAGCAGATTTTGAAAATACACAACTCAAATGGTCCTACCCCCTCTCCTTCTACGCTGACTCTGACTCCACCCATTCCAAGTACATGGACACGCAATCACGCACAAGCTCGAACACATAGATACGCAAGAGGGAGTCAGGCTAGGTTGGAGTTTAGGGTTGTCTTCTAGTGCTAGGTCCAAATGTGGATTAGCTAGTTAGCTAGCTCCAGTAGCTACCGCAGTATAACAACAAACTGAAGCTTGCTCTGGGTCACGAACTTTGAGTACGTGCACGTGCACGAAGGGCTCACTCGCGGGGAGCGGGGGAGGGGGAGTGCAGTACGACCGTTTGATTGACGTACTGTCCAATGCCACTCGGTGGTTCTGAAAATCATTGGCTGGAGTTTTTCGAGCCCTGCCCGTTCCACTGATGATTGACTAGTTTAATTTTCATGTCAGTAGGCTACTTCTAACTCAGTGGCTGTAAGTGGGTTATGATAAGGATTTCAAGTAATTTTCAAGTAAAACTACACCGTCAGAGCCAGAGCATCAGACTGGGCTGTTCTCAGCATACCGCAACCTCAAGTTCCAGTCCCCAAATTCAGTTGAACCACTACCTGGACATTTGTGATGGACAGAACTGCCTTCAGTTTTGGGCTTATTCACATAATGGTTTTGGTATGTTTTGAATAGTTTGAGTTATTGTTAATGTTAAGACATTTTTATTGTTAATGTTGAAATAAAACTCAACTTATTAACTCTCTTTACCGATTTTTAAATGTGGAAACTGGGTTAGATCATCAGATTTTTGTATGACTTGACTTGTGACTTGCTTGACCTGAGCAATGACTTGACTTGTGACTTGCTTGGTTCTCACCACAGTGACTTGGGACTTACTTGAGACTTGAAGGTTATGACTTGAGACTTGCTTGTGACTTGCACATGAGTGACTTACCCCCACCTCTGCCTTTTAGCATCGGCTCAGCTCGCTTGGAACCTAGAGAGAGGCAGTACTAAAAAAAGCAGCCACTTCAGGTACCAGATATCATGTTTTCGCGGTGGAAACGCCAAAAATGCGAGCTGAGTCGAGTCGAGCTGGTACCATGCAGTGGAAAAGCGGCATAAGGAGACGTTTTGGACTGTGTGTTAAGCCGGGGCTAATGCGCTCAGAACTCTGTAATAGGCGCAGGAAGCCAGGGGAGACGCTGCGGGCCCTGGCCAACGATATCGAGAGCCTGTCTCGGCGAGCATACGCCCACATGCCGCCAGCCGTGCAGAGCGAACTCGCTCGGGATCAGTTTCTCCAGGCCCTTTCCCCGACAGAACTACGCATGCAGACCCAGCTAGCCCACCCACAGACTTTGCAAGAGGCCTTGGAGATGGCCGTAGAGAGGGAGCTGGCGTGGGCTGGAGCAATCGACGGTCATCCTGCTCCTCAGCCGATGGTGAGATCGGCAAGGGAGCGGAGTGAGGATTCACAGAAGCCAGCCTGACTGAACCCGCGCTGTCTCTATGCAGGCGGACCGCCGCCCCCCGTCTCGTCGAGAGCAGACGGTCTGCTGGGGCTGCGGGCAGCCTGGCCACGTTGTCAGAGAGTGCCCTAAAACTGTGAGAGCCCAGGGAAACGGGTCAGGGTCCGCGTAATTAGGGAGACGCGAGGCCCTGCCCCCTTACCCCCGCCGTCGTCGTCTGGAGGAGCCCATCATTGCAGCCGGGGGGGCGGGGCTCCACCCCCCCAGAAGCAGACGACAGCATCATGAAGCCTGTTGTCGTGGTGGGGCGGTACTGGGCGGGGGACTTTTGTCATGTTCCTGTCACTGTTGAGGGGGTGGCCTGTTTGGCTTTAGTCGATACAGGGTCTACAGTGACCCTGGTGAGGCCAGAGATTTTGCCAACCTGGACGGTACTCCAACCTACAACTGTGCAGCTCCGCACACTCACGGGGGAGAGGGCTCCCATGAAAGGGAAGGGGTTGTTGTCGCAGCTGTGCAGGACCCCTGTATCCCAGGGCTGGGCGTCCTGCGGTGCGCAGGCTGCCAGCTGGACCTGGAGAGGGGGGCGATTGGCTTCCAAGGAGGGCCCACAGTCTATATGGCCCCGCCAAACACCTCCTACATCCGGCCCCCACTGACAACAGCTCAGATGGACCAGTCACACGTCACCGGCCCCCTTCACCCCCTTGCAAAGACCTTCCAACCACCCTGTCTTCCCGATCCCTGTCCATTGTCTCAGTCCTCCTCCCGAAACCCTTCCCACCCCCTCGTGTCAATGTTTTGGCCCCTACTGACTACTCCCTTGCCATCCCAGGACCCCACTCCATGAGCCTGGGCCCCTTCCCCTGCCCTGCCCAGCTTCCCAAAAGACAGGTGAGGAGTCTGTGCTGTCTACTGTGCGGGCAATTTGGCAGGGGCACTGGGATGGACTAGACCCTCAACAGCAGGAGCAGCTGTGGCTACTACTAGCGGAGTTTAAGGACAGCTTTGCCTTCAATGAGAGCGATGTGGGTCAGACGCACCTGGTGCAGCATGAGATCGACACTGGGGGCTGCGGACCAGGCGCTGTGGGAGCTGCAGCAGGCGGGCCTCATAGAGCCCTCAGATAGTCCCTGGGCAGTAGCCGTGGTGATGGTGCCTAAGAAGGGGGGTAAGTGGAGATTCTGTGTCGACTACAGGCCACTTAACGCAGTGACGAGGAAGGATTCCTACCCCATCCCGCGCATTGATGAGGCCTTAGATGTCTTAGCTGGGTCGTCCTGGTTCTCCTCACTCGATCTCCGCTCTGGCTACTTCTAGTCCCCTCTCTCCCGTGATGCCAGACCCAAGACTGCATTCTGCACTAGCAGAGGATTGTGGCAGTTTCGGGTCCTCCCTTTCGGTCTCTGCAATGCACCTGCGACCTTCGAGAGGCTGATGGACAGAGTGCTTGCCGGCATCCCCCGGCAGCAGGGTATCGTCTACCTGGATGATATACTGGCACACGGGGGCTCCTTCGAGACAGCACTTGCTTCGATGCCTCAGGTTATGGAGAGAGTAGCTGCGGCGGGCTTGAAGCTCCATCCTGATAAGTGCCATTTCCTGAGGAGAGAGGTAACTTTCCTTGGGCACAGGGTGGGGGGAGAAGGCATTAGCACCATGGAGGACAAAGTGCAAGCTGTCCAGGATTGGCCCACCCCCACTGACACCAGACAGCTGAAAAGCTTCCTCGGACTGGCGTCTTATTACAGATGCTTTTTGAGGGGCTTCTCCTGTGTGGCCGCTCCCCTGTTCCGCCTGCTACAGAAGGACAGGGAGTCTGTGTGGGCAGAGGATTGCCAGTCTGCTTTCGAGACACTCAAGGGAGCCCTTACCAAAGCCCCGGTGCTCTCCCCTCTTGACCCTGCCCTGGCCTTCATCCTGGACACGGACGCTAGTAACGTTGGCAATGGCGCCGTGCTAACACAGGAGGGGCCGCAAGGGGAGCGGGTGGTGGTGTACTACAGCAGGACATTTAACAAAGCTGAACGCCGCTACTGTGTCACTCGTCGCGAGCTGCTGGCCATCGTTAGAGCTGTACGCCACTTCAAATATTACCAGTGTGGCCTGCGCTTCACTGTAAGGACTGACCGCTCCGCGCTCCATTGGCTCATGTCTTTCAAGGAGCCAGAAGGGCAGGTCACACGGTGGATCGAGGAGCCGCAGTCCTACAGCCTCAGTGTGGTTCACAGGGCAGGGGCACACCATGCTAATGCAGACGCCCTCTCCCGACGCCCCTGCAGTCAGGATGGCTGCCGCTACTGTGAAAGGAGGGAGAGCCGTGAAAGGGAGCTGTGCAGCCAGGAGGAGGGATGTTCTGCGGTGGAGGTGGCGTCCCCAGTCTGCTGTGAGCTCCGAGAGGTCGACACCGCAGGATGAAGACGGCAGCAGGAGGGGGACTGTGGGCTAAGTTCGAGGCCCTGTGGCTGTGGGATGGCGTGCTTCAGCGGGCCTGGAAGGAACCCGCCACCGGAGAGGTGAGGTGGTACGTGGTGGTGCCTCACTCTCTGCGTGGGGAAGTGCTTCAAGCGGTCCATGGTGCTGTGGGCTCAGGGCACTTTGGGGTGACAAAGACCCTGCGTCGCCTCCGCCCTGGCTTCTACTGGGGGCAGCACAAGAGGGACGTCGAGGACTTCTGTCGCCGCTGTGATGGATGGACAGCCCGCAAAGGCCCCACTGAAAGGTCCCATGCCCAGTTACAGCAGTGCCCTGTGGGGTCCCCTATGGAGAGGGTTGGGGTGGATGTGGTGGGCCCGCTACCCTGCACAGAGAGGGGGAACAAGTATGTCCTCACGGCCATGGACTATTTTACCAAGCGGCCGGAGGCGTACGCTCTGCCTGACCAGGGGGCGGAGACCATAGCGGACGCTTTGGTCGGGGGGATGATTAGCCGTTTTGGGGCAGCGGAGTCCATCCACAGTGACCAACAATAAGAATTTTGTATAAGGCTGCATTCAATGCAACTAGAAGGACAAGTCGGTAAACGAAAAAACTCTTGTTTACAACCCTTTCTGGGTTGTCTAGGATGGAAGACAACCCAGAAAGGGGGCTCAATGTGCTAAGTACCGGAATTGTCCTTTAAGCTATCCTGAATGAGCTACATTTGTCGACTGCTATATCAAAAATGCATGCAGTTACAGGAATGGTTAAGCAATTGAAAATTACTAAAATCTTTCTGTAGTATAAAATGTGATGCATGTTGTGCATATATGGTCAAAGAAAAAAGGAAATTTAACCTGTATGCATTTAATTTGAAATGTGTTGGAAGATATCAGCATGTTGTGTTTTATACTTTCATATAATAAAGTATTTAAAAAAAAAAGATTTGAAAATGTGATATTTTTTTGAAAGCCAACTTAAATCTTTCATTGTAAAAAAGTATTTTAATTATGTTGAGTAAACTTACATTTCACATTAAGGTTATTATAAAAAATATTCTTAACCTCAAGTCAGAATATTGGGTTCTAAGGAAGCAGTATCTTGCTTCAGGATATAGCAAATAATTGAGTTGGAAAATAAGACATTTTAATTTGTTGTGCATTCATTTTAAGTTTGAGTTAGTCTAACTTGCTTGGGTTAGTCTAACTTGCTATTTTTATTTGAATAAACTTAATTCATTTACGTGTTACCAATTGAAGTAATTAAATTAAGTTGATCCAACTATTTTCTTTTTACAGTGTGAAAGGAAGGAAGAAGAACTAGAACTAGAATGAAAGGAAGGAAGAAGGACTAGAACTAGAATTAGAAGAACTATGCCCAATAGTGCATCACTCAATAAAAGGTTGGATTTGTTTAACTATTGGATTTTTCATTACGGGTCCTATAAGTGTTGTGGGGCAGAGAGTGGAGAACGTGAAAAACACATCTCGACTATTCACTGTAAGGGATTTGCTGTACATTTGTAGTCAGTTTTGTATGTGCAGGATGGATATCTACTTTACAGGCTTTGTTGAATAAGAAGCTGTCAGACCAATTCTCAGCCCCGACATTAGGTGGTGCTATTTCATCTCTATTTTTTTAATGCCAGAGTCGAACCGCGTAGCTTCGGCGTCACGAAAACAGCAGCCAATCGCAATCCTTTACGTCACGTTTTTCCAAATGACGTCTAGAAAACAACAATTTTACCCCACCCCTTTGAAACTCAAGCGCAAGACAAGGGAACATGCACAGTCAGAGCTGAGCAAGGCTTGAGTTTGTGCCCAAATATGTTGACCACATAAACGCAACAGGTAATTCATAATCGGATGTGTGAATTGAATCAACTTTTTTCTGCTAACTTAGCTCTATTTCCTTACAGCTAGCTGCCAAGATAGCAACGTATCTATGAGAACGACCTGCCAGCTAATATTAGCCGCAGCTTGCTAGGTAGATTGCTGGGTGGCCTCGATACGCAATTTTTACTTATGTAATGTGATATGATATAACTTGTATTTGCTGAGTATCAAGTTGAGAAGAACTTGCATCTGATTTAAGGACAGGACCTTCATGCAAATTGCTTTCGGAATGCTTAGCTAGGGCAATGTCATGGTGGTAGTTGATGCCTTGCTACTAGTGGTACTACACAACGGTGCCATTTTTTTTAACCATCGTTCAACACAACAACTTAATTTATTTTAAATTATAAACTGGATCAATGGAACTAACGTTAGTTACAACTAACGTCTACCGTTTAATAACGGTTGACTGCACATTATCTACTCGAGCTGAATGTCATGTATTAAATTACTGCGGAATAAATCTGTTTATATTTTAGAATTCATTAAGGTAAGTTTTTAGCAAATTATTCATTCATCTCATTTGACTGAATGGACTGAATTGATTTTGATCGTAGAGGGGCTATCGTTTCATTGAACATTAATTTATTTAAATGTTTTAGTTTTAATTCAAGACTATGGAAGAGCCAGGCCGGCCACGCTCTGACAAGCAAGGCTCTCGGCTGAGGAACACGGCCACAGATGAGGCAGACACCTGGAGATCCCAAGAGAGTAGACATGGCTACAACCCCATACCAGCTGGAGGTCAACAGAACCGGAAGAACCAGGGAGGAGTACCATACCGCCCCAGCCCCAACAAAGGTGGGATGGGTCCTTTGAGTAGCTCCCCTGGCGGCTTCAGAGGTGGGCACAGTCCCTCACAGCAGCAGGGCGTCCGAAGTTTTCCTGGGCCCCAGAACAGGGAAGTTCGGGGCGATGGCTGGAGAGGGCACCCGAAGCATCCGCAGCAGCAACAACAACCGCAACAATGGAGGAAGGGGGAACACATGAGGGATGAAAGGGACTATGGGAACAGGGAACCTGCTGATTCCGTTCATAATTCCGGTAAGCACAACCGATGAAGAAGGCCCAGTCAATTAGCATGTTTGTAATGGGTCTTTGTTTTTGCAATAATGGTTTGATGTTTTTTGTTTCTCCTTAGGTGGAAGGCGTAGGAACCGTGACCGACGGAGGGGGTTTGGAGAGGAAGATCAGGGTCCGGTAATCGATGAGTCAACGCTCTCCGCCAAAGAGTTGCAACTCCTTCAGGAAGCGGAGGAGCTGCTTGTCCAAGACCAGATCTCTCGCCTTAAAAAGGTGACGGTCTGCAGGAATCCGGCCCAAATAATAGTTGTTAAATTGAAAGAACAGAGATTTGTCTGATGTGGGGAATCCACCAAGTGTAACAACTTCCTATGATATAACGTCTTTACTTTTTTAAATTTAATCAGAGGGCCCGAAACAACCCAAACGCGATGTACACCTGCTCCCTGTGTGATGTGCTGTTGGAGTCATTGTCCGCCGCCCAAAGACACTCGCAGGACAAGTGGCACAAGAAGCGAGCCAGGGTATGACCTCACCTTTCTCAACCACTGACAAGGCATCCTTCTCTGTCTAGGCTTACTATAGTTGAGTCTGTGCGTTCCAGGCTGAAATCTGTGTGTGCATGTGCAAATACTTTTGGCTAATAAATCTTAAACTGACACTCGTCAGTACTGGCATACGCACTGGTATCCACCATCATCTGTCATGGGACAGCGTAATCAAACTCTGATCTCAGTCCGAGTGCGTTGAACCCTCTTTGCAGAACATTCTGTCACGTGTTGATGTGTCTGTAGGAGAAGCGCGAGCAGGAGATGCTGACTGAGATCAAGCCCCCAGGCCCGGCCCAGGTGACGGAGGTGGGCACCGCCCTGCAGGCGGTGTTCACGGCGCAGGGGCTGACGGAGGAGGACGTGGCCAAGAGACAGGACATCGTCTCCACCATGCAGGCGTTGCTCCTCTCCGTCCTGCCTGGTGAGCCACCAGGGCAGATAAGATGGCGCGCCACATTCTCAGTTCTGTGTGGGGGGGAAATTAAATGGAATGGTTACGTCATATTGGCTGTAATTATTAGCCCACAACTTTTGTGTAATACCAGTTGCAAATGTAACAAAAAATTGTTTCCTCTTTCTCGCTCTCGCTCTCTCTTGCTCTCTGTGTTGTAGAAATACAGCTCAGACTTTATGGATCCTCTTGCACCAAGTTTGGATTCAAGGACGCAGACATCAACATTGACATTCTGTATCCCCTTCACGTGAGTGGTGCCACATTGAGTGACCGTGTTTTTTTTTTTGGTGTATGCTTTTTGGGGGGGGAAAATCTCTGACCACTATGCTTGACGTATTCAAACACAGTTTTGTGTGGCATTCCTGTTGTGTAAAGGCTTTGACATGGAATGTGTTCACAGATGCATCAGCCAGAGGTCTTGTTGCGGGTCCGGGAGAGCCTCTCAGCCAGCCGTGAGTCTCTAGCGTTTTCTCTGAAACGACCACACCGAGGACTACGATGAGCTGTGGTTTCATGAATATTGGCGTTTTATTTGAACATGTCGTTTGCTTCCAGCTCTCTTTGTTGACCTGGATGCTGATTTCCATGCAAGGGTACCTGTGGTGATCTGCAAAGAGAAACAAAGGTGAGTGTTTGGTTTGGATATTTGAGCCATTTCCGTTTGCTTCCCCCTGCTTTGTCAGTTATTCTTGAGTGGGCTGCGTTTCTTATTCGTCATTCTTCACCAGTCATCCAGCCTTTGACTTAGTTTTATTACGATTTTTTTATCATAAACTTTTCAGAATACTGGTTAATGCTGTTGTAACAGGAATTTGAATCACAGGAAATGAGTGTCTACCGCCTGAAATGTTCCTTGAGGAAAACATGCAAGTTGTTGTGTCACTCGCAGTCGGCTGGTGTGCAAAGTGAGTGCAGGGAACGACCATGCCTGCCAGACCACCTCCTACCTGGCTACTCTGGCCAATCAGCAGCCCCTCGTCCTCCCACTGGTCATCGCCTTCAGACACTGGGCCCAGGTGAGTTCTCCCACACGCAGTCCCACTCATCACTGTAGTTACCCCAGGAACTCCAGCCCAGGGATGGAAATTAACGACGTCTCGGGGACCTCATTAATTGTCATCGGGAAGTTTTTTTTATTCTCTCTCGGGTCGACCTCGGTACGAAGAGAATTTTGTGGGCGCTGACTTCATTTTTCTGTTTTAAGTTTTCAACACTTTCTGCGAACCAGAACGTGTTCGCGGCCGGTGGAAAAGACTTGTTTAATGGAAAAAGGACTGGGCTTCGCTCAATTGGCTGGCGCGCTCGCGTTTGTGTTGTTCAGTGAGACAGAGGGGGTAAAATCACCCGTTCGTCATGGCGCGGGCTTTCTCGGTTCACTGGAGAAGGCAGGGCTGCGCACGGAGTCTAGACCTCTTTAGAATAATTTTCAAAGTGGACCGGCCCACAAGGAAAACAACTGATTTTTCGTCTTTGGTATCACTCCGCAAGTACCGGTAACTTGTCAACCCCAGCGTCTTCGGTTGCTAAGCAACGTCAACGTCTTTGGTGGACTATTTCTCTGCTGATCAACACTACGAATGCTGGTATCAAATAAATTGTAAAAAGACACATTTCAGTTATTTTTTCGTTTTGGCAAGTAGCCATGTAATAAGCGGGATAATGTTCTATACATTATCCCTTACATATCCCGCTGCTTCGGGTTTGCCTTTGTAGGCGCATTGAGAGGAGCGTGTGTGTGTGTGTGTGTGTGTGTGTGTGTGTGTGTGTGTGTGTCAAGGAGAAAGAGTGCTATTCGTAGATGAATGAACGGAACGATATTTAGATTTCAAAATCGCTTAAAAAAAAAAAAAGCACAATCAATTTGATTCTGTGGCGCTGTGCCACACATTGTTCTATGTTTGGGAAACACTGCCCCAGAATGTTTGACCCGATGACCACTTGTTTTTTTTCATCCCGACAAAAGCCTCGTAAGGACAGTTCCTCTGGTCTCTCTCGTAGATCGCACCATCTTTCAACGTCTTTGTTTAATGCGACCGCGTCACCTTCTCTTACATGATCAGCAGCTTGCGGATTCCTTTCATTTCAGTTAGAACTGCTCATGATGATATGCTGCGTTGTCTCTTCAAAGACTCTTTTGTCGCTAACCCAAGTCCCCCCGGAAACCGCGGCGCTGTCGCATTTACATCAGAATGAAACGCAATAAACCGCAAATATGTTTAGGGTGCGGGAGGGTAAAACGGGGTTCTGGCTCAAGCAGGCAATTTACCTCGGGCAGTGTAAACGCTCACACCGTGCCACGAAAAAGGCGCGCATAAGATGGCATTTTAGGCAGTCTCGCGTTGCTCCAGCTGCAAGCAGTGCGAGAGCCTGCTGCTCTGCGACCACAGCTCTGCCACTGAGGGTGTTGCTTGTCATCTGGAAATAAATATATTATTTCATCAATATTGTGTTTTAAGTATATCATCAGTAAGTAACAACTCAAAATGTAAAAAAGATTTATGGGGACGGTTCAAAATGTTTTTCGGGACGTTTCCGGGACGGTGGTGAAGAAAAAGTTAATTTTAACCCCTGCTCTCCAGCCCTAACGGGGCTATGTTCGATGACGTGCCTGTTTAGCAGGAAGCGGAACATGTCTGTCGGTGACGAGATTAAATGGTCTGAGTATTGGTTGCGTCTGCTGCCGTAGATCTGTCAGCTGGACTGTGCCGACGAGGGGGGCCTGCCGGCCTACGTCTTGGCCCTGATGGTCATCTACTTCCTGCAGCAGCGGACAGAACCGCTCCTGCCCACCTATCTGAATTTTGAGGTGGGTGTGTTTTTGAATATCCTCCACCTCCCCTTTTAATTTATTCGATAAATAAAAACCACCGCCTCAATGAAGGCGTCGGAGCAGTTGGTTCCTGATTCCCTCCGGTTCATTCTCTTCCGTTTCCCCTCAGATCAAGGAGTTCTCGCTGGGCAGGTTGGCCGACTTCAGCCTCACGCGCCTCGAGGACGGACACGTGCACTGGGCGTACGCGCCCGCCGGCAAAGACGCCTCGCTGCACGCCAAGGGCAAGGTATCCAAACTCCCACCACAACCCTGTGCAGAGGAAGTAATAAAAACACGCATAAACGTATGCCACATCCGTTGATGAGTTTAACGGCGCTGTCAGATGAAGTCTGCCAATATGTTGAATGAGTGTTGGCCAGCGTTAGTCAACTTTCTTGCATATTTGTCATCTTGTTGTAATTAACACCCATTTGGATCTTCATCATCACTAATCAACTGGTGATTGACCTTTTTTCACAACGGTTTACATGTGACTTTTAAAATGGATAGTAGAGTAGCTAGATGTATGGATTGCACTGTTTCACTGTATTTGTGTGTTGGGGGGGCTCTCCTTAGGTCCCCCTGGCGTTCCAGAAGGATCTCTCCTCTGTGGCTGTCGGACAGCTGTGGGTCGAAATGCTCCGCTTCTACTCGCTGGAGTTCAACATGGTCGACAACGTCATCAGCGTGCGCACCAAAGCCATCCTCTCCCGCGAGGCCAAAGATTGGCCAAAGAAGCGCATGGCGGTGGAGGGTGAGAGCCTGTCTGGTTCCTTTTGCTTATGCTCGAAAAAAATTCAAAGGAAATGTACAGAATCCAGTCACAAAACGATTATGAAGTGTTTAACATGATCCTGTTTCCCCCCCCCCCCCCCCCGGCGGCTTGTATCTCTTCTGCTCTCAGACCCGTTTGCCGTAAAACGTAACGTCGCCCGCTCCATGAACAGTCCGCAGATGTACGAGTACTTCGTCCACTGCCTCAAAACCACCTACAAGTACTTCGCCCTGCCGCTCAACTCACCCAGCACCAACCACAAGTCGGAGAAACCGCGTGGGCCCCCGAGGGGCGACAAGGCCCCCAGGCCGGACCCCGCGGCCCCGCTCCTGAAGGGTGTGGGCGCGCTCGGCCTTGGCCCGCGTGACGCCGGCACGCCTCCGGCCCCCCGAGACCCGCTGGACTCGGACTGCATCATAGAACAAGAGGAGGAGGTGGAGAACGACTCTGAGAAGGAGAAGATGGACCTGGGCAAAAGCAGCCTCTCCGAAGAAGACGACGACGACGACGATGACGACGATGACGAAGAGGAGGAGCGAGAGCAGGAGGAGGAGGACGAAGACGACGTGTACGGTCGCCTCCACCTCGACAGCGTCACCACGGAGGACGACGAGCTCTTTGTGCTGGACGAGATCTCCGGCGAGGAGCTCCTCTCTGACGAGGAGGGTCCCGACTTTGACCTGCCGGGGTCCATGGACGACGAGGAGGAGCAGGCTCCTCCCACTCTGACCCCCAAGGTCGCCAAGGGCGGAGCCGGCGGCGAGAGACCTGAAACCCAGAAGCAGAAGCCTGTGAGTCAGGGCTACGAGTTCACCAGGCAGGCATTCACTCGGGGCAAGGTACGTTAATCCCTTTTTTTTGTTTTACTGGCCGTTGGCAGATATATTGTTTAGTTTGTTTGTCTATTTATTTAGCTAATCAAATACATTGGTACTTGGAAGTAGGGTTGCTGGATTACTGGAAAAATCATAATCACGATTATTTTGGTCAATATTGAAATCACGATTATTCAAACGATTATTTTTGAGTTTGAAAACATGATGTATTTATTCACCATGTCTCTCCCAAAAAGAACTTTGTAACTGAGAACTTTGCCTTAAAAAAATACAAAAAATGGTCAAGAAGAAAATGTTTCAATCAAAAATGATATACAGATATGTGTCCAGGTGTTCTGCCCTTTCTATAAATCACAAAAACAAATCGGAAAACGCTTATGTTAATTTTCTGATCGTTTGACGCTAAAAATCGTAATCGCGATCAAAATTCGTTTAATCGCCCAGCCCTACTTGGAAGCAGGGTCACTATGCTGCTGCTCCTGACGGGCTTCATTCCTCCCTCAGTCCCACATGGTGGTCTGCAGCTTGTGCAAGCGGGACGGCCACCTCAAGAAGGACTGCCCGGAGGAGTTCAAGAAAGTGGAGCTGGAGCCGTTGCCCGCCATGACGGCGAGGTTCCTCAAAACGCTCAACCAAATCTGCGAACAGTGCTTCAGTACGTCTGCTCCTCCTTTCTGTCTGCGTCCACAAAATACTCGGTGCAATCAACTCGTTTCAATGTTTTTAAATGGAAATCTGTCTGAGAGATTTTGACTGCATTACGTGATCAAGTGTACCGCGGTGTGATCAAAAGATGACTTGATGGTGGAGGAGCTTATTTATCTGCCAGCCACGTACCGCTTGGTGATTCATTCGGTAAAAAGAAACACGCATTTGAGATGCATTATTCACCAAGGATGACGACCTTCAAACTAGTCCCGCTGGACAGATTATGCCATGGGTCGTGGCTTAATCCATCGGGTGATACTGCTCCCTGCGCATCAGTGGAGGCCATAAAACCATGGTGGCGCCAGTAAAAGATGTAGGTGGGTCACCCTGTCCGCTGTGCCTGTGTCTCTGCAGAGGACTTCGCCCCTGATAAACCAGAGGTCAGCGTCCGAGAGCACATCCTTCAAGACGTGGAGAACTTCATCCAAAAGCAGTTTGCAGGTGAATTAACTGAGACCTCTGTTTTAGCGAATTCTGGTGTTGACTTTTGGTTGCATGCACAAAAGTAAGTTTAGAGTGATGAGAACAGGACTTGTTCCTTTCTGTGTTCTTCCTAGGCCAAGTGTTTCATTGTCCATCGGCAAGATTGCAGCTATTTGGCTCATCCAAGAATGGGTTTGGCTTCCGCCAGAGCGACCTGGACATCTGCATGGTCCTGGACGGGCAGGAGACGGCAGACGTACGTACACGATCGTGGCTCGGAATCCTGTTCAGTGATTGTCTAATCACATCTCTTGTCATCACACAGGAGTCGATGTAGCCATGGTTTGCAGGAAATGGAAGCATTTAAGGGAATTTAATGTCGAACGTAAAGTCATTCATGAATCTACACTATGGTAGGGTGCGATTGCCTAATTGACCCTCTTAATCAATCTGTTTCCCTGTTTTATTGATCGGCAGGATCTGGACTGCATCAGTATTATCGAGAGCATGGCGAGACTGCTGCGGAAACATCCAGGTTAGAGACGACGCATGAATATCTATTCTACGTTCTTCCCGTCCCTCAAATGTGAAATATTTGAGTGCTCTAATTGAACAGACACAGGAAAAAGCGAGTGCGTGCTTACTAGTTTGGTTCCTCTGTTCCTGAAGGTTTGAGGAACATCCTGCCTATTACCACAGCCAAGGTGCCCATCGTCAAGTTCTACCACGTTCGCACTGGCCTCGAAGGAGACATCAGTCTGTACAACACGCTGGTGAGGACCTCGTACTAATCGGACGTGGTGCACGGTTTCCTTGATTAGAAGTCATTTCTCTGACCTTCCTTATCTTTAGGCTCCACCCCTTCTCCCTTGACCGTTATGCATCCTTCTCAGGCTCTCCATAACACGCACTTGCTGGCCTGCTATGCCGCCATCGACTGGAGAGTGAAGATCCTGTGCTATGTGATGAAGGTGTTTGCCAAGGTGAAGCCACAGACCGAATAGTGAATTCCCCCGCCCTTCTTTCATGAAGGACTTGGACCAAGTTGAATAAAATCGTAGCAAATAGAAATAAAACCGTTCTATTGCAGATGTGCGACATTGGCGACGCGTCCCGCGGCAGCCTCTCCTCCTACGCCTACACTCTGCTGGCGCTCTTCTTTCTCCAGCAGAGGAATCCCCCGGTCATTCCAGTCCTTCAGGAGGTAGACTCGCTAATTGATTCATTCAGTTGTTCTACAGACACGGAAGGGCTCATGTCCTGCCACCAGGTGTGGGTGAAGAGCTCATGGCATGACATGAGCCCTTAAAATGTTATTTTTAATGGATCTCTTTTTAAAGAATGTTAAGATTTGATTTGGGAAGTCTAAAATATGCCTCTTGTAGACATCTGAACGTTTGGAGATGGAATCCAAAAAATAAATAAAGAAGTAATAAGGACGACTTAACCGTTGTATAAAAAAAATCAACGCATCATAAACGTGTTTTCTCTCAGATTTACGATGGAGAGAAGAAACCAGAGTTGCTCGTGGATGGTTGGAACGTGTACTTCTTTGATGACCTGAAAGCGCTGGTGAGTGTCTTACTGTTTATATACTTAGACTATAGATGTCTATCTTAACCCAGCACAGTATAGCTTGCTATCAAGGGTGTAGCTCACATAACAAATAACACATAACAAAGGCCATTGCGCAACCATACTTTTCACTCTATTCCTGGCGCTTACAGAAGCTAATCAGCAGATTATGTTGATGAGTTTCAGTACACTGAAAAGTGAAACTTGCTTGTCTCCGTTCCTCTGCTGATCAGTGATGTTACTGAGCCAGACAGACCTTCAGAGGCCTTGAGTTGTATGGGTAGGACCCCTTGTGGTTGGTCCTTCTTCTAAATTACGCATGTCTCAATATTGTATCTCTTCATTCTTAAAGAACCGTAGTGGTCGTTTTAGTTTGTACTAGTGCTGTCAGTTAAACGCGTTATTAACAGCGTTAACGCAAACTGATTTTAACGGCGTCAATTTTTTTATCGCGCGATTAACGCAATTTATTATTTCTTTTTTTTTTATTTCTTTTTTTTTATTTGCCTCAAAACGAAGAGGCAGTAGCCTGACTGCTATGTTCAAGGCAGTATGTTTGTATGTTCATCGTTTAATTGCACTACAGGCTTTTTTTTTTGTATCGTCCTGTTTAGATCAGTATATGCTAATGTTGTTATCAATAAAAAAACATTTGCACTAGGCAAGCCGATGCACTTCTCCATGTTGATAGGAGCATTAAAAAAATTAAAACAATTAATGGGACAAAGAAATCAAGGGATATTTAGCATAGAAAAAAGATTTGCGATTAATCTTGAGTTAACTATGACATTAATCGCGATGAAATATTTAAATCGCTTGACAGCACTAGTGTATACAGAATGATTTATTGGTCGCAGAAATAGTTTCTGGTGTGAGTTTGTTACAGGTGTTTTTAGAACTTTAATGCAATTGGTTACGTTGATGACTAACCTTTTTAAAATGTTCTGACCATGGCATTTATATTGTCACACAACAAAGCCATCCACACATTGTGGTAAAAAATAAATATTTTTCAGCCTTGTATTCTTGCATTAAAAAAAGGTTGCTTTAAACGGTTTTCCCCTCGACGGGCTCCTTAAAGTCTCTTCACACGTATGTCTTTGCACCTTTCTGCAGCCCGGTCGCTGGCCGCAGCACGGGAAGAACGTGGAGACGGTGGGGCAGCTGTGGCTGGGTCTGCTGCAGTTCTACACCGAGGTCTTTGACTTCAGGGAGCACGTGATCAGCATCCGCCAGCTGGCCCCTCTCACCACCTTCAACAAGCAGTGGACCTCCAAGTACATCGTCATTGAGGGTGGGTCCCCAGTAGCTAGTACTCAAATCTGTGGATGGATGTAAATTCCTTACTGGTGTTATTCACTCACAGTCGTTGGATGTAGCTGGATGATCTGACGTTTAACTGCTAGTTGAATGACTTTGTCTTTGACCAATAGAACCTGAACTTATGAGCTGTATTAATATTAATACTAATAATGTGCCCCCCCCCCCCCCCTCCCCCAAGAAAGGTGTTTCATTTGCTGAGAATCTCTTGGTTGAAGTAGTGGGTGTTGAGTTGATAATTGGGTTAAATGTTTCCATATTAATGTGAAAGTTTTGTCTCCACAGATCCATTCGACCTGAATCACAACCTTGGATCTGGTTTGTCAAGAAGAAGTATGTTTCCCATCTTCTGCTTTAATCTCATAACCCTAATTAGTTTGGGCCTGCACTTTTGTTTTTCCATCAGCGACATTTCATTTCCCCCTCTCCTCCCAACAGTGACCAACTTCATCATGAAGGCGTTCATCAACGGCAGGAAGGTGTTCGGCACACCGGTCACCTCCTACCCTCCCGAGTACCCCAGTCCCATGGTGGGTTTTCCCAAAGCCCGGAGCCGCTCGCCCTCTCCACTGAGTCCTGTGACCTGAGGAGAGCTCGAGCGCTGACCTCTTTTGTCTCGCTGTTTTGCGTTGGGTTCCAGGAGTACTTCTTCGACCCGGACGTCCTCACCGAAGGGGAGCTGGCTCCGAACGACCGCTGCTGTCGGATCTGCGGCAAGATAGGGCACTTCATGAAAGACTGCCCCATGCGCAAGAGGTAGGAGCGGCAGACATGACGAGGTCACGCATGACACAAATTAAAACAAATCAAAATATATAAACGGCCATTGGCCCGCTTGGGCCAATGGCCGTTTATATATTTTTATTTGTTTTAATTTGTGTCATGTGTGTCCTCATCCAGCCTCTAATTTCAATTTTAAATGTGATGCATATCTCAACGCATTAAGCCGCAATAACGTCCCGAGCATTCACCTTACATACTGCGATGCCTCTGTTTCTGCTATCCTCTTATCGATGATGAACGTACTGTGGTGTGCAGGTCTAGGCAGAGGCGGGACATGGAGAACTGGACGGACAACCCCCGGGACCGACAGGATCTGGCGGAGACCCCCAAGGACTCGGCAGGGCGGCAGGGGGAGCGCTGGAAGAGACCCGAAGAGAAACGCTGCTGCTTCCTGTGTGGCTCCCACGCCCATATTAAGAAGGACTGCAGCCAGTACAGAGGCCCCACAGGTACTGTTGGTGGGTTCCCGGTTCTTTGGCTAGTGACTATGTTATTGGTGTTCAAAATATGGCGCATCTCTTTAGAAATATCCGGACCGTTCATGTAGTCTCTGCTGTGACATTTCCCATCTGGGATAATTAGTAAATCTCCATTTCTTTTTTTTTTTTTTTTTATGTTGTCCGGTTTTCCCCAAAGAATTCAATTTTAACATTTGTTTACCTACTTACTGATGAAATGACAACTTTGTACATCCTTAAAGCAGTCCTTAACCGACAACTTTTATTTTATTTCTTTGGCCTTGCAGGAAAGCCGAAGACTGAGATGTCGTCCTATGGCTCCTCGCCCTCCTCATCTACTGGTTACATGAGGAATTACAGAGACAAAGACAAGCAGGTATGAAGCACTCAAATGGCCGGTGTGATTCACCGTTCCTCCCGCCAGTACTTGTTACTAAATGCTTTCATTGGTGTTGAAATGACTCGAGCCTATAAACGTGACGCCCCGTGTGGCCACGCTTTCAGATGTGCTAGGATGTTTCCTTGGTGTGTCTAGGAATACAAGTAATTAATCGAGCACTTTGTTGTGCTGCCTAGGGTGGACTCTTCTCAGAGGAGAAGAAGAGGAAGCCCAAAAGTGTGATATTGGGCCCACAATCGGGTGGGTGCAACTAGTTGGGTTTTTAGGTTATTCAGGTTATTAGTTTTCCTGTAGAAAAGGTTTTTGAAGAATGCCCCATCGAACGTTGTTTTGTTCTGCACGGCCTTGCGCTCCACAGGCAGCCTAGCCAACTCGCACATCGGCGGCTCTGGTCATCGGAGGAGTCCAGTGGAGTGATGGGATCCCTCCGGAGTGGACGGCATCGACCCTGCCCCCCCTCCCCCCCCTCCTTGTAGTGGTTCTCGGGTCCAGAGGGAAGGTGCTCTTCAGTTAAAAGCCCAACACGTTTGAAAGTAACACCATGGCAGCCCGCCATTGGGCCGGGACGCCCAGAGCCTTGACTTGAAGCCAAATGAGTCTCATCTATGTTTCATTTCGTTATCGTTTAAACTAAACTTCTCCTCAGAAGTGCTTTTTAAGGGTGTTAATTTTAATTTTTTTAAAAAAGACAAGCCATGGTTTGTGTTGTTCTTGTCTTTTATGTTTACCTATAACTATTCTCCCATGGCCAGTGTTTGTTAGTGAGTTTTATTTTTTAATTAGTTTTAATAAATTTGCACTGACTAACCGACGTCGTCCGAGAGGATGGTCGACAACGGGTCCGGACGGCGTCCCTGTGTGCGTCCAGGCTCTCTGTGCGCTCACTCCTACGCCCATCCTTATGTTCTTAGAGTAGAATTTTAATTTGCAGGATAATTACACCGCCCCGAAGAGGCCACGTTTTTTTAGAAACTGCCTGTTTGTGTGTGAGTGTTTGTGTGTGAGTAAGCAAGTGTTTTGTGTTTGTGTGAGCGAGTGTTTGTGTGAGTGAGCTAGTGTTTGTGTGTGAGTGAGTGAGTGAGTGAGCGAGTGTGTATGTGTGTGAGCGAGTGTGTATGTGTGTGAGTGAGTGAGCGAGTGTTTGTGTGTGTGTGAGAGAGGGTTTGTTTTTCGTTCTGTTTGCTGGTGGTTATGTCTGAAGACCTGCTTATCATTAAACTCAAAACATCCCCCCCTAAGTTGGTGTCTGTTAATGGTGATGAATCTTTTATTGAAGAAATTATAGGCTGGAGGCGAAATTCTTTATAATACTACATTGGAACTATTTTGAATTTTAGAAGCCTTTCAAGGTTCTGATGTTTGTCATGTAGGTGAAACAGTAAAAACGATTTAGTGAAACATTTTGGATACCCTATATTTAAAAAATGGGGAAATTAGGCACTATATTGAACTTGTCGATTATATAATTGGGGAAATGTTATGTAATACTAAATTATTTGGCCAAATTATTGACCATCTTATAACATTCATAACATTGTGTGTACTTATGTGCTCCGCCTGTGACCAACGTGTGCAACAATACATTACATACGTTATATATAACGTCCACGGATTGGGCTGCGCATATGATTTCGCGCATGCGTAATGTAACGCCAGAATACCTTGTGACGCTTATGTTGTTCCTTGAAACAAGCAAACATGTCTGCCTCCATGGTGAGGGCAACCGTCCGAGCGGTCAGCAAAAGAAGAATACTGCCGACTAGAGCAGCGTTAACACTGGTAAGTGCCCCACGTCGTATAAAATGTTATATAATGACATTTTATTCCCACCGTGTGTTTAATAGTGAGTAAATACGATGTTCCAATGTTGCATAAGCCAACGCGCAGTTCGTAGCTAACGATTGACGTCATGAGCCTTCAACTTACACAACGGGGTGACTTGTTTATATCGGGTAATATCCTGAGTTAACATTTGTTTATATCTCAGTTGCATTATAAGTTTTCCTATTGTACATTTTTGGGCGTTGCCGGACAACGTCCAAACGATCCGTGATTGGACACCAGGAGTAAACGTATATGAGAAACTACACTTATCATATACTCTGCTTATTCTGTCTTTTTGTATCAAGAGTTTTGCATTTATTTGAATCATCCGGGAGGATCGATCGCTTTAATTTGTAGTCGCATTGGACATCAACTGCAAGCATGTTAATATTTCAGCCGATCAAGGCAGGGCTGACGCTGCTGCGAATAGATAACACAGGTCACTAAAGGTTATAGCAAGATTGGTTCGTCGCCGAATGTGTAAGCCTTTCCTATGGAGATCATTGGTCCAGGAGATCATCGGCCAAGAGTTCCATCTACGCAGTTTCTCAAGTTCTCCTTCCCATTCTCCTTGACACCGACGCTGTCCTCTCAACAGGGACACAATCATCTGTATCGACCACAAGTGGTCGCCTTTTGGTTGTTTCCTTGTTGCATATGCTTTGCCCTATTCTTTTCACGTAACATCAAATGCGGTGCACACTTTTCTTAAGTTCATCATTCTATTCTTCTAAAGAGTGCTGATGTAGGATTTGGTTAATTTCCCAAATTCCCATAAAGAAATATAAAATGTTGCCTCATATTCAACATCTAGCTATGGTTGGTCAAGAAGCTGATACCTGAAAAGGCTCCCTGCTCCCATGTGATAACTGATCCTGTCCACGTGTGTTCCTTTGCAGACTCCTGCTGCTGTGAACCAAGTCAGGATGTTGCTACAAGACAAGCCTGAATACGTGAGTCACCAACTGAACTACCATTCCCATGTAGAAGCTTGCGTCCCCGGTGGAAATCAGTCGTTAGCCCTCCCTTCCCACCTCCCCAGGTCACCACATGAACACCGGTCTCGCATGAATCCTGTCTCTGTTTCCTGGCAGCTTCCTTTGTTCTACAGCGCTTGGGGTGTTTGATAGTTTAAGCCATTCCTGTGAGCGTTGGAATGAGTAGCTTTGCCTGTTCCAGCATTGTCCGTCCAAACTGAAATCCTCTTGCCTGTGCCTGAACTCAACAGAGAGGCCTGCCTCTCTGTTGAGTTCTCTCTCCTGAGTGGGAACGGGGTACCAGAAAAATACATTTCTTGACATCATAGAGGAGGATCTTGGAGACCCATTGGGACCAAACACTCTATATCCGTGGTGGCTGTTGTAAAATAGACCTATTTAATACTTGCTTTAACAGAAAATATTCCTTACGGCATTTTAAATGCTCAATGGGAATGGAGGGGAAGTAACTTTAATTTTCTTTTACAATTGACTTCTTGGGAGACACTTTTATAATTGACTTCCAGTGAATTTGGATGTCAATGACTTTCTGCGTCTAGTCATTGACATCCGATGAGCAAGTTGTCTGCTTAAAACAATGCAACAATAATATGACTCAAAGATCCAGAGGGGTGTTCCACGAACGGAGGTTTAACAAACACTGAGTTAACGCTGAACTCTAGGTTGATTGACCCTGTGCCGACCAACCCAGAGTTTTCGGTTCCACAGCAGCGGTTATGCATTAGTTCAATCAACTCGGGGTTGGTTAACACAGGGTTGTGTGCGTCCACGCCAAACTTAAAAAGACGTGATGTATGGATCATGGAAACCCTGATCGATATGGCGAAACGGGCCGCTTATTTCAATGAAATGGAACTCCAGGTTCTCCTGGAGAGCTATGACGAGGAGAAGGACATTATCGCAAGAAAAGGGAACGCTAAAACCTCTGGAACCCGGAGAACCAAAGCCTGGCAGCGGATCGCTGACCGCGTAAATGCGTTAGTTACACGGCAAAAGCATGATCCTTAATATTTGAGCCATGAATATATAAATATCCCAGTTAAAGATTCTTAAAGATCCTACCACATAACCCCTTTCTTCTAAAACAATATGTAGCCTACTCCGATTGCTTCCAAGCGGTCAGGATCAAGTATAAAAAACATACTAACTGGTAAGCTTTTCCCACCATCGTATTGGTATAAATTTAAATAAGCCATTTTTTTAAGCCAATCATGAAAAGGCCGGTACCTGGAGGTACCTACCACCTCAGAGAGTCATCATGGGCCATACCCCACACTGGTTGAATGTAGGTTTTTGTGTTTTCTTGTAGGCCTATTTTAGATTTTTTTTGCCTTCGAAGTAACACATGCAAACCGTGTGCTTGCCACAGCGCATACTATTCCAAATGTTTCTTTTTTTGGTAACTGGGTAGAAAACCTAAAAGTGACAATTCATCAACTTCACAGATCAAGATGGATCAGTGCTTGTAATAAAGCCGCCGGCTACGATCGAACATTCTCCAGTGGATGCAAGTCCGTTAGGACTATTTTATACTTTATGTTGTAAATGCCTCTCGGCATAGTACTCTCAGACAATATTGCTCTTTGTATGATAGGAGGCCGATACAAATCTTGGATGGGTCATCTGAAACGACTGATGTGCTCAGCATCTCCAGCATTATAGCCTAGATAAAACTACCATTTGAAAAAAACGGAGGGCTACGCAAATAGTCTGGAGTGAACTGAGGCCAGGTCCTCGATTGGTAGTGTTGGCTATGTAAGGCTATTTAAATATATTAAAGATTTGCGCGAGAATCTATATCTCTCCACTCCAGCAAAAAGTCATCCAATATGCCAAGATGTCGAGCCGTGGTCTTATCAATCGCTCCCGGTGGATTGCACGTATAATTTGCGCTCTGATATCAGCAGTTCTCTCATCAAAAGGGCATGCCATTGTGAACACATGAAATCTGCGGTGAACGCCGGTTGAAATACCCAAAACCGGGTTATGTTTCAAACTTAACCTGAGCAAAACCTGGTCCGACCAGGTTTGATTCAGAGCATATGTTGCTATAGCAACTAACATACCGTGATCCTTTTGGAACGGAAAACCTAGGGTTACCGAAAACCCTGGGTTAACTTACCCGGTTATGTGATAAAACCGGCTTTGTGGAACACCCCACAGATGTCGCTTAGGGCAAAGTATGTTGTCAGTTGTAAAGTTGCTATGCTATAGTATAGTGACGATGATGCTCCTAGGAAAGCTATTGAAAATGTGTCTGACTGGAGACGCCTCTTCTGTCCGTGGGTGCCCAGATTGGCCTGAAGGTAGGCGTGAGGACCCGTGGCTGTAACGGACTGACCTACACACTGGACTACACGAAGGAGAAGAACCAGGCCGATGAGGAGGTGCTGCAGGACGGTGGGTCTGGCCAGAGCGTCTTCCTTACCCTCCTCCTCCAGTTTATTTATCATATCCTACTGTAATGCACTGCTTCTACCCGCTTTGGCCGGGACACTCAATGGAAATCTCAATGAGTCTAATCCTTGTGAAACAAAGGTTAAATGAAATATTGTTGATGGGATTGGCACCATTTCATGGATTATTGGTTAGGGCAAAAAAGGGAAACATATTGTTTTTCGTATTATTACGACGCTTTAGATTTGTTTCATAACGCTCTGTGTAAAGCATAAAAAGATACATAATATTGATGTTGATGAGCTGAAATGTTGCACTATTTGTCATTTATGCAATACCTGTAAAAAAAAAAAAAGTAGTACTTCCTTTCTTGTGTCATGTGTGGGCGCTCTCAACATGTTTGACTGCCTGATGCCAAAGCTTCTCGTCAGTACCGTGAGTGTGTACATACAGCGCCTGTGCAATGTGACAGCTGTGTGCTCGCGGTCCTCCAGGCGTGCGGGTGTTCATCGAGAAGAAGGCCCAGCTCACCCTGCTGGGCACCGAGATGGACTTCGTGGACTCCAAGCTTTCTACTGAGTTCGTGTTCAACAACCCCAACATCAAGGGGACGTGTGGCTGCGGGGAGAGCTTCAGCATCTGAGGGCGCCGCAGAACAAAGCTGTGAAACCCTATCCCAGCGTGTCGACCCAGAGGACCGCAGCTGGTGTAAACGTGGGGATCGGACACACAAAGAGTTCTCTACGACTCTTGACTACATAGTATTTTTCTTCTGCCGTTCCCACAGACCTCTATAGTGTCATGCACTCCCACAAACATGTACGGCTTATATCGTCACACGTTTTTTGAGCTATGTTTAAATATCAAATTCTGTCTGCTGCCCTTTTTTTGTTGAAAGGGAAGCAAACGGGCTGCAAAGGCGCACAGTGTTTTGGAAGTGCTAGGAGCATCGAGATTACATTCTTTCCATTATTATTGCGGTGTAGTGATAGAAGTGGCTATGGCTTTTCAGTCGTATCACACCTGTGTTTGCAGCCATTAGGATCAGGTCTATGTGCTTAACCCTGCTCTGTAGCTTGTCCAAACGGAAGTGGGCTGGGACAAAACGTGCTGTGATCAACGTCTTACTATGAGCATCTTTCGGTTTATATTTCAACCGGTCCACCAAAGCCGAAAGGGGAGAATAGCAAGCTGAGCGATGTCAAACTGCCCGCAAGGGACTGAAATGTGGCCATGCTCTTACATTATTATGTAGGAGCGAAAAAGTTCCTGTGTCTTGAGAGTGATTTTGTTATAAGTTATTTGTTTTGAAAGTAAAGGGTTTATATTTAAGTACGAGCATATATGAAGATTGTAAATTTCCATGAATACCGCTACACAACGCACAATATGTTATATATATCCCTCACAGGAATATATGCGGTTTAGATTGTTGCTTTTTGCTTCAGATAACTTGAACTTGATTTTTATAGACACCATGCATCGTTACTGCTACCGATGCTTTAGATTTATGATCAGATTGAGATGTACAAGTGATATAAATCTCTGCAATAAATTGAAATGAGTTAAGCTTTGAGGACAGTCTTGTGTTCAGCATTTGAGATGAGGCGCTGGGAAGTTGACAGAGGAATATATAGAACATAACTCCGATCAGACTAACAGCTGGGGGGACCAGCTGTTAGTCCTTTTGTCTTCATCATTTTTTATGTGTTGAGATATAAGTGAATGGATGAGCGTCCCATGTAGATCATCATGGCATGTCAAAAGTACAAGAACCACAGCAGAAAGTTGTATGGTCGTCCTCGAGGTATTTGATATGAGATGAGATGCAGTTAAATGGATCTGTAACCTGAATCCATTAATTTGGCTTAAGTATGCATTTCCTATAATGTAGTTATTATATATTACAGATTTCAGATCTAGTCAACTGTTGGTCACGATGGTGTTTCAGTTATCAAAGGGTGTTTCCTGCATGGAAGATACATGACTGCTGAACAGGGATAAACATGTTAGTATATTCATATAAGTATATTCGTAAAAGATGCAAGTCTACCAGTTTGGGCTTGTTTGTAAGACTATTTGTAGTATTGGATATGAAGTAAAAAACAGAATGCCAATGTGTATATATATATATATATATATATATATATATATATATATATATATATATATATACACACACACACACATACATATTAAATATGTATAAACTTAATAGCTGGGATATCTTGAACAGCGTTAGGGTTGGCATAATAATCATTGCAAAATAAGATGCACCATCATGACTAATAACATACGGTATTCATGATATGGATCCATTTATGGTAACGTTTATGTTTGTGAACAATACAAGCCAAAAGCGAAAACAATTTCTCAACTCAATTTATACAACAATTATGGCCATCCAAAAAATCCGGGCATCCTTTTAATTGATAGCGTGAAGGGGGCGATCTGCCACGTGACATGTTTTGTGGCGTAACAGGGCGCCACTACTTTCCCCCAATCAGCTGAAACGTTCCCTTGACATGTGACCAATTGTATTGTCCTCTTTGATTTTTCTCTCAAGACGAGCATCGACTCCATCCCTTTTGCACGCTATCCATTGCGCAAGTGGAACTGTATAGCCATTACAAATACTCCAGGGAAACCAAGGAATAAACGAAACCCTTCATCAAATCTAACGAAATCCACATCTGAAAGACATATTCCGACAATGGAGCAGAAAACAATAATCAACTTTGGTGCTGGACCTGCAAAACTTCCACAATCCGTAAGCAAGTTAATGTTGGCTGGGATGTAGCGATACATTTACTGTAAAATATATAATATTCGGTGCTGTTGCTCTATGGCAAGTGGTTATTCAACGACGAATCATAATACTGAATGCATTGTCTACGTCTATTGTAATAGCTAAGCGATACATAATGGCCAATGCGACGTTGAACTATTAAACTACAGTTTAATCTGTGGCGACATTCAAATCCTGCTGTGGGTGATGAAAGTGGCGTCCCTCGTACTGCGCTTAACGTCTCAACTCAGAGGCACTTGGATAGATTTACCCTACGTTGAAAGTTGGACCTGACTAGATAACATTTTGCAGACTGACTGTCTGCCACCAACACAAACTCGGGTTGCATCAGCCTCATTCATTCATCTGCAATAGGTGTAGCACCAGTTGCGACTTGCGTCCTTTAGGTGGCAGCAAAACGCAAAATCAAATATCGTGATGCCACATCATGAGAGTTTTGCACAAACTGAAAACCTTGCCTTAAGTGTATATCTAAATTGTAAAATTTTTACCAGAAATTTACCTTTTTTTTATATGAAACTCTGACACAGATGGTTATTGTCTGATAGATGCAGAAACATCAGGTTCAGACAGTAGTTGGATAAGATGGATGTTTAACTCTCGAGAGAAGGGTTGACCAACCGTTCTGCTGTTATCTTTTTTAAACGTCAATTGTATTGGTAAATCTTGTTTTGCTGTTGATTGCAGGTATTGTGTCAAGCCCAGAAGGAGCTTGTCAACTACGGTGGCCTGGGAATTAGTGTTCTTGGTGAGTATTATCTATATTGAATAGACGATTTGTTAATGATATCATGTATTCTGTAATCTATTATATATTTTCTAATTAATTTAGGACTAGTAATGATGGAATATCCTAAAATCAATATGCAAATGACTATATATAAAAACAATATTATAACTTTAAAATAACCTGTAATATATACATCAGAGATATTGTTGAGGTTGAAATCATTATCTTGCGACCAAATCTATTCAATCTGTAATAAGTCTGAGGTATATCCTTCTGTGGCTGCCATCATTTAAAGCAAGATTTTTAATTTAATTTAATTTCTCCGACAAACAGAGATGAGTCACAGATCTGCAGACTTCAGCAAGATCCTGAGCAAGACTGAGTCTCTTCTCCGAGAGCTGCTGTGAGTAGAACCAGCTGCTGTGGATCCTAGCTACAATGCCATTCCTGTACCCCACCTCTCCAAGGAGAAGTATTGGAGAAAGTTCTGAAGAACTGCATTTGGACAACATGCAGACACATGTGTAATCAGTGCTGTAGAATAAAGCCTTAAAAAAAAGTAATAGGGCTGTCTTGTTGCTCCGGTCTCGAAGTTGAATTCCTTCGCCTTCCTGTCATCTCCAAAAACGACCCGCTGTTTGGAAACATTGGTAAATCCACAGTTATAGCACAACAACGTTGACTTCTGTAGTGCGTTGAAAAAGTCTGAAAACTCCCAAGATAAAATGTCCATCTTCAGTTAGCTAGGCAGACATAACTATCACTAGAAACATTGCTATAGGTTTTACTGGGAATGTGGTCAATTGCAAAATGACGTGCAACTAGACTTGCCTTTTAACTTTGAGCAAGCAGATTTTTTTAGCGTTAGCATTTTTTTTTTGGTTGTTGAATACACAGCTCTCATCCAATGGCAGCCCTAACTGTGTGTTCACACCAAACGCGAATTTATTTGCCCGTTCGCGTTGTCGCCGAAGTTTTGTCGCGCCACACATCATAATTTGTCGCTGTGCAAATTTGTCGAATTGGTCGTGCCACAACAAGGTAACCACCATTGCATGTCTTTACCTTTTGTGGAAGAAGGAGAGACGTCGGAGGACCCGACGCAGTATATTCATAATATTGTAATGACCACGGAAGAGGCAGTGAATGAAGTATTGAATAGACAGAGATTTATTAGATAGGCCTACCTAATAAACCGTTGGAACACACAAGACCGGAAACGTAGCAACGCCGGTAAACAAACCCCGAGAAGCCCAATCCCTATGAGAGCTCCCCGCGCTACGGCCATCCGGAGGCGCACAGAGCTTTTGGCCGTGATATTATGCATACAAATATTATATTATATACTATTATATTATGTATAGAGCTCCGGGAGTCGCAAACGGCAACATTCACTTTCTCCTCCATGCTGCAG
The DNA here is from genome assembly GCF_902167405.1 of Gadus morhua. Lineage (NCBI taxonomy): Eukaryota > Metazoa > Chordata > Actinopteri > Gadiformes > Gadidae > Gadus > Gadus morhua. The sequence continues at coordinate 6,055,606 of NC_044053.1, forward strand.
TTCACCCCGGACTGCACTGCACTGAGTTTGACGGTTGAACGCTGATTGGCTGTTATGTTACACATGTGACTCAGTGGCCACGCTGTTGAACGCTGATTGGCTGTCATCACGCGAAATTCGCGTCAAAGTTCAAATAGTTGAACAAATTCTCGTGAACGCGCTCGCCTGTGCACGGCAAAAGTGTGGCGCGACAAATCAAAACTTGTCGCCCGTTTTCTCTCGTGAAAAATTCGCCCGAAAGGCGTCTATACCTTCACTTTGTATGGGATCCTGTCTCCCCGTCGCGTTTGGTGTAAACAAACAGTAACAGCATTTTTTTCCCTTCTGTCTCTGCAGGAATATCCCAGACAATTACAAGGTGATGTTTCTACAAGGAGGCGGGTCTGGACAATTCAGTGCCGTTCCCCTCAATCTGATTGGTTTAAAGGAGGACAAGTGTGCTGACTACATCGTGACCGGCACCTGGTCTGAAAAGGCGGCAAAAGAGGCAGAGAAATATGGAAAAGTCAATGTTGTGCACCCGAAGCTTGACAGCTACACCAGTAAGTGTCAACATGCAGTATGTGTAGCATGTATGTGAAGACACGCCTGTATGTTTGCCAATTGATAACAGTTAAAACCAGGGGGAGATTGAAGTTCTCCCAATCTTTGTGTTCAATCAAACAGGCTGTGACACATGGATGACTGCCTGTGAATTGGGGGAGTAGTGAAAGTAGGTCGACAATAGAGACACAAGCCTGTTGGTCCCCAGTGGTCCTGATAAACTAATGAGGCTCATGAAGGGGGAAAAAAGACAAAGTGCCACCTGCTGGCTTCTGATAGACCTCCTGCTTCGAGTCGAACAACATTGCTGTTGTCAGGGGAAATCTCAAGCAGGTGACGTGATTATAATGGATGGTTGAACCTTACCGGTATCGTGTACACTTATTCACTGCCCCCATCGCTTTTGCACAAAATAAGTGGAAATGAAATTGTTTTTTACATGCGTGAGGCTTGAGTGCAGGTTAAAATGTAACGTGCACATTTGCACAAATACATTTTAATATATTCTACTATAGTGGTGTGAACATACTCTTATGTCAGCCACTTCATGTCAATGAACAGTAACACAGTTTTAACACAGTTTTTGTCGTTATTATTATATATAATTAAAAACTGAATTGCTCATGTGTTCAACAATATAGAACTACTGGTATGTGGAGATTTTTTAGACATCAATGCAGGTTAAGAACCTGTCTGTTGTGTTGAAGTCTGTTGTTTGAAGTCAAATTATTGAACCTAAGTTAGTACATATCTTGTACATTAGACTTTTCAATAAGGTAACATTAATAACCATTAGTTAATGCAGTTATAAGCAAAATATATATATATATATATATATATATATATATATATATATATATATATATATATATATATATATATATATATATATATATATATATAATGGCATAGGGGTTAGTGGGTTAGCATTAACACCAACCCTTTTAAATAATATATATGACCTATTACAAACTGGTTTCAAATGAATAAACAAAGAAGGGCTTCTGTAAAACCCTTACGTTTAGTATTATTTAACACTTCTTCAGCACCATGATAATAATCTCCCGGATCTCATCGAATTACCCCAAAACTGTCCCAAAAACCAGTTGCTTAGTTGCTACCCCACATTCCAAACCATTCTCTAAATCTCTTTACCGCTTCAACATTGAAGAGCGATGTCCCGCAGAGGAATGGAATGAGGAAGAACGTCTTCAGCACGGCCTCAATAAAGATAACAAGCCCCGTCTAGTTGTAACCGCTGCCTGGCGTCCGCCTCTCGCTTTGCGTTCTCCAGAGATCCCCGAGCCCTGCACCTGGAACCTGAACCCGGCAGCCTCCTACGTCTACTACTGCTCCAACGAGACGGTCCACGGCGTGGAGTACAACTTTGTCCCCGAGACCAACGGCGTGGTCCTCGTCAGCGACATGTCCTCCAACTTCCTGTCCCGGCCAGTGGACGTGTCCAAGGTAGAAAAGGACTGTATAAAAGGTCAAGGTCAAACGAGCTAAATGGGCCTGTTAGAAACCTTACAGATAGCTTTTTTTGGTTATCTGGTTAATTATAACTATTTATTATGTAGTTGTTATTAGTAAAATGAAATATGCAGTCCAAATTCCCCACATGAAGGAACATAAAGCCTTCCCTGGCTCATTCCCTGGCTAAATGCCACTTAGGCCCAATCCCATTTTTCCCCCTTACCCCTCCCCCCTTCCCCTTACTCCTTCAAAACAAGGGGGAGGGGGAAGGGGTCAGGGGTAGAAATGGAATTGGGCCTTAGGCACAATCCAATTTCTACCCCTTACCCTTACCCCTTACCCCTTCCCCTTACCCCTTACCCCTTACCCCTTCAAAACAAGGGGAAGGGGTAAGGGCTAGAAATGGGATTGGGCCTTAATGTTTGAAACTGTCTTTCCCTTTTTGTTATGAAGTACGGCCTGATCTTTGCCGGGGCCCAGAAGAATGTGGGCTGCGCCGGCGTGACCGTGGTCATCGTGAGAGAGGACCTGATAGGGCACACGTTGAATGAGTGTCCTGTGGTCTTCGACTACAAGGTCCAGGCGAGCAACAATTCTCTCTACAACACACCACCAGTCTTCAGGTAACACAAATACGTTGTGTATATCTTCCCCAGTAAGTTTTTTTTATATTTTTGATTTCTTTTCTTTTTTTGGATATCCCTGCTGTTGGGGAAACCCAACAGCAAAAAATGTACGCTGCAAAATTCAATTTTTACTTAAATTCTTCCTCTTTCGTTCAAACATGTGTTTGCTGCAGCTCATTATTCCTTGGGAAGTATGGGGGAGAAATTGTATAGGCAAAGCAGAAAGCGCCTCTTGGCCAAGAGCCATTTGGTGTCATGTGTGTCAGCATGGACTCCATTTTGGTACTCAGTCCCCTGATTACATTAGGGAGAGAGTTTGGGCGTAAAGCCCACAATTGCTTACTAAACTAACTATTAAAAATCTTTCTCTTGCATGTTTATGTTGATCTTGCAACTTCTAGAATTGTATTACTTATTGTGTGTGTGTGTGTGTGTGTGTGTGTGTGTGTGTGTGTGTGTGTGTGTGTGTGTGTGTGTGTGTGTGTGTGTGTGTGTGTGTGTGTGTGTGTGTGTGTGTGTGTGTGTGTGTGTTAGCATCTACATCATGGGCCTTGTGCTGGAGTGGATCCATAACAACGGTGGCACGGCTGCTATGGAGACGCTCAACAAGCAGAAGTCCTCCATGATATACGACATCATTAGCTCCTCCAGCGGGTTCTACGTGTGAGTTGCTCTACACTTTCGCAGTGCAGCCTAAAAACGACTAATGCTAGTCGTTTTTAGTTATCATTTAGTTATTTTGACAGGATGGTGCATTGGTTAGTGTTTTAGGGGGACTCCCACATTAAAGATTAAGGATTTGAATTCCCTGGTTTGAAGTCTACCTGTAGGCATTGATCAACAGGCCTGCTTGGTAATTTGATGACGTGTCACAACAGAAACAAAACACGAATCAACATGGAAATAGAACTATTAATGAACACCACACAGGTATGAAACAACATAGAACTAGTAATGAACAGCACCCAGGTATGAAACAACGTTGACATAGAACTAGTACTGAACAGCACACAGGTCATTTTAGACGTTGGTTCTAGCGTGGGCTCTGTTTAGTCCCCTAAATCCACCCTTTGGCCGCTGGGTTCCCTGTGTAGGTGTCCCGTGGACGAGGCGTGCCGGAGCCGCATGAACGTGCCGTTCCGCGTGGGCAAGAAGGAGGGCGACGAGGCCCTGGAGAAGAAGTTTCTGGAAGGGGCGTCCCAGCGCGGAATGATAGGCCTGAAAGGACACAGGTGAGACAGGCGAGGGGATACCGTGGACGTTTCCTCAGGTCACAATTATATTGAGCCTGAAGAGTCACGGCCTACTGGCTCTATGGAATACACTTCCACGTTGTGTTTTTTTCTATTAAGTTTATTGGGATTAGATTGGCTTTATATACATGGGTTACATAAGTGTTGCGGTTGCGCCAGGTTCAATTCCGACTTGTATTCCTATGCTACATGTCATCCGCTCTCTTTTCCAACCTGCTTTTCTGTACCTCTTAGTGAAAATTAGTTAAAACCTTCTATTGATTATTATGGTAGCTTTTCCCAGCCGAATTAATCAATTGAGAGAATTAAAAATTGCTCCCAAAGATTTATTGTTCCGTTAGAACCGAGGCGTTAGTGACGCTGTCTGTCTCCCCCTGCAGGTCGGTTGGGGGAATGCGTGCGTCTTTGTACAACGCGGTCACGGTGGAAGACGCTGAAGCTCTCGCCACTTACATGAAGGATTTCTTGAAAGAGCACCAATAAGAAGTTAAACCTGACGATTAGTCTATTCCACATAAACAATAACCATGAGCAAGATGCCTAGTTTGGGACCAACATACAGTCAATCCAATCTAACTTTAGCCCTACTTAATAAGCTTCAACCACTAGCGTGTTCGAAATGTAATATTTTTAATACTACTGTGCTTGTATGTACATAGATTATTCTTTATACATGTTTGGCTTGTTTACATACTAATAATTGTATTAGGTAAAATGTATCTTGCATTATGCCCTAAATGACCATTAAAATGTCCTGATTACTAATCCTTTGGTTTATTTTGACTAGTCAATTCCCATCCTTGGAAGTAATGGATAATCTGTGCAGCATACTTAGTTTAATTTGAATGTGTTAAAGCTTAAAACATAGCTATCATAGGTAGCCTTGGCTTATAAAAAACAATTGCCTTTTTTCAAAACAATTCACTCCTTTTTCGAGATTTTACATTGTCAGTTGGTATTCAACACGGCATGACAGATATACGTTTGGAAAAGTAGAATAAAAAAGAAAAACCTGTGCAAAGTATAAATATAAGTATAGTCATGACTTTGTCGTCGTCAATGTACCCTCAAGCGTCTTACCGAGTCTGTCCACGAGGTGGAGCCATTTATCAAGATAACTTGATAAGACGGACGTCGTTGATTATTTTATGTTCTTTTAATACCACTTGTGAGTAAATACACTCAGAAGTGGATCATGGCAAAACCAATTTATACTTGGCTCTGCGTCACTGGAATACGCAGGAGGGCTGATATGTCAACATGACAAATTGAACATATTTGCAAAGTAAATATTTGCTTGTGAATATTAAACCCAAATATTCCCCCAGCAATCGAATTCCCTAAAGCCAAAGAAATAGCTCAATATTTTATTATTGTTTTAATTATTTTATCATTATTTTATTTTTACTTAAATATCGAGTAGTGTACCTTCTGGTACCACATGTGTGACTATAGTCCTTGAGCCTACTGGTATTAAAGGGCGAGGGAGACATTGTGGCGTGTTCGTTGAGTAGCTTACTATCGCCGTGGGCGTGGTTGAGGAGGCTCAAAATCACTCTACCAATTTTCACAGCTTGAGATCAAAGAGCTAAACATATTAATATATATTAGATGAATACGACAACCATCAAAGGTCAAACATGTGTGATCAAGATCCAGCCTGAACCATAAAATAAGCAACATATGTCAGTCTGTGTTATTGGATTGTAAAACACGGTTAGGTGTGAATGTCGCCGGGGCGGCTCAGTTATATTGGGTTCACCATCACTGGCTCTTACTGTAGAGGCTGCCGCGGTCTCTTTACCTGACGGCGGGCGCCAAGCTGAGCCATTTGAACAGGAGGCAAATAACTGAATTAATGAACTCACTACTCAAAGGGTCATTTTTCATAGAATGCCTAATCCGGCCAGATTTGACACTTTATGGGACTTGGGTGGGGGTTGATTCTGAAATTTGACCGGTTCGGATATCATGATAGATGGGATGTGTATGGAATAAAAGGTGAACAACCGTCTGGTTTCAATAGGCCTAATCCGATCCGTGGGGGGGTTGTGTGTCTGCTGAGCGGACAGACAGCAAAGTGGAAGGCCTTCGCCCAATCCCATTTCTACCCCTTACCCCTTCCCCGTACCCCTCCCCCTTGTTTTGAGAGACTGGGATCCGTTACTTTACGCTTCATCGTGAGATATGTTCTGAACAAAAACACAGTATCGATACATAACACTATCAATCAAATCACAGATTGGGGTGATCTAATGGAACATTATAGCAGGTTGATTACTACCGTTCATGTTTATATCTGTTATGTTAACATGAATTTGTTTTATTTCATTTACTAATAGTACAGTACTTCTTGTGAAGGTTTTGTCTGGCCCTTGGTATGACTATAGTTTGGTTAGGTATTTTTCCAAGAAATTTCCTTGAATTAAAAAAATGTATAGAATATATAGAATAGTTCGTAGAATATATAATAACTTGGATGCCGCTTTCATAGACCTGAATGACTGCCTGAGACGTTAGAAAGTGACCTTCCGTCTCATTCTTCCCCATCACAAGGAAGTAGGACTCATGATGGCCATCCATAGACTATAGCTCTGTGTCTAAGCTTATTGATCAACCAAACCTTCCTCTTTTCTTGTGATGGACAAAAACTGTCCCTGACCTCCAGTTTGCTTAACCCGGCTTGTCTCATCTTCTTATACATCAGGGTGTACATCTTCCTCTTCACTCCTTCTTTGTCACAAGTCGGGACCCAGTCTACTCACAAAGATAGCTACCAACCTTTATTTTGAATCGCTGTGTGGGATCCGCTGAAAAGGCAACAAATGAAACTGAGACAGATAATATTTTAGACACATTCCCTAAGGTTTTTTGTTTTTTTGGGGTTTTTTGGAAAGTAATTTCAGATGTTTGCGAATAATACTGACAGTGGGATAGAAAAACCGGAAAGTTCCGCGGTGTTTGACCATGGAGCCCCGGGATGGAGACTGAAGCTGTACGGGGATGTGTTTGCTTAAAAGTAAGAGTGAAATATTGCTCCGGGCCCAATGGCTTACCTCATGGATTTCATCTGGGTTGGTGAGATGGGTATACTGTTAAGAAGCGGTGGATTACCGTCCAATGTGGGGACACAGTGGTGTACCGTCCTGTAGAGTCAAATCAGTGTTTAGCTGATAGTGTGAGGGCAAAGCACGCCAACGGGGAGTGGGGTCCCCTCAGTAGGCCCGGGGCTTTGCAGTTGTTACACCAATCCCCGTCATGTAAGGTGTGTTGGCGGCTTGGTGTCGGCATTGTTTTGAGTTGACTTGATTTCATTGATTAGTTATTGAATACATACAATTAATGGATAATTGCTTCTTTGTGCCTTAAAGAGTCAGATATTTTATTTTGTCTTGTTAAGAATTTTTTTTTTCTGCCAAAGCTAAATGAGTACCTCACTTGATGCAACTTGTGATGGATGTTGGTCTTATATTATAATCTAAATATAGCATTAACGAACATTAACGAAATGTAAGAATCTATGGAAATGAGGAATGCGTATTAGCTGCAGCCTGTTTAATTTAGCATGCCACTTGTAAATTGTGTAGGCTAATTCACACAAAATGAATGCATTGCCCAATATATATTAATATATTTCCTTCCCTGACCTACCAAGAAAAGCGACTGTGACCCTGTTGAGGCCACCTTTCCCTAGGATTCAAAAAAATAAAAGAAAAAACACAAGTGCAACAAAAAAAAGAGAGCCAGATTGTGAGTGAAAGGGTGTTCTTTCTCTCTGCTCCCTGTTCCTACGGAGATGGGAGGTGGCGCCTCGATTGTGTAGTGATCCTTGTCCTGTCAAGCCCACTAATGTCGAGGTAATGCCACTGTCGCGCTGCGGTAAGACGGCGATAATGAAAAACACCGGGGAAGACAATATCAAATGGCTCTTCTACATCCTGCAGTAGAGATTAGTCGACACAAAGGCAGGCTGATGGAGCCCGGAGCAGCCAGGGCCGGCTTTACTGTTGCTGATTGAGTCTCTTGTAAAGAGCTCCGCGGCACCCGGCAAATGTGACTGATATATTTTATGCAGTCTGTTTCCGACTGACACGCGCACACTCCACTCTGCCTCCAAAGTGTGTGTTTGCGAGTGCGCGTGGCGTGCGCGTGTATACGTGTGTGGGAAGGTGGTTGTGCGCTCTCGAGGTTGACATATTGCTTTCATTCAATGTCTGTTTTCTGTAGGTAGTTGATTCCTCGCCGTCACCTTTAAAGGTGGGAATGTTTGTGTGGGAATGTGTTTATCTTTAAAATAGGTTGCTTCTGTGCCCTAGTTGTGTTTACTTTCATATGCAGCCTGGCTATACGCCTCACTCCAGCAGGGATACTGTTCGATGTCACTATGATGCATAGCTCCACATATAATTTAGTTGAAAAATGGTTACAAGCGCAGTATTCTAGGTCATTCCTTTTGGTTTTAAGTCACATCTTTCGGTTTTTGATACCCAGACGTAAGCATTTTACTTTTAAAGTCAAGTTTATTTATAAAGCCTTTTTTTATTAAAGTTGCTGTCTCAGAGCGTTGCGTGGCTGCATTCAAACGAGATTTGACCCAGCACGGGAGGGACAAGGGAAAAACTCCTCCAAACCCAGTGGCAGACTTATAAGGTTCTAATTTCAGTGTGACGAGAATTATGTATACTGCATTATTTTAATTATTTAATAATGTATAGCAGTTGGGAGTAAAACAGCCTCAATATAATAAGCCTAATTCGTATTAAAGGTGCAGTTTGCAGGATTTAGTGGCATCTAGTGGACTGGACTTTGCAGAAATTGAATATATTATTCTTATTATTCGTACGTATAAGTATTATAATATATTATAATACTTATATAGTATTCTTCCACGGAGTCCGCCATGTTGCACTGCCATGTTTCTACAGTAGCCCACAACAGCCAAACGTTTCTCTCTCTCTCCGCAGTTACAATTTTCAACCATAATCGCTATATTACTGGTAAGCTATGACTGATGGTTTTACACACTGAATAACTAAAAATAAATTAGAAATCTACCAAGAAACCCCTTCACTTGACACTTGACACTACTTGATGCTGTCGTTGACAATGACATCATTTTCACAAGTAGCCTACCAAATGCACCGGGGTCATCCCTATGTTCCCCTGGTCCTGAAAAAGGGTCCTTTGTTCCCCGGTCAAACCATTCATGATGCCAGTGTGACTGGCGTCATGCATTGTTTTCCATCTCAAATTCTGCACCACAGAGTGCTTAATGTCCCCTGTAAAAGACTAGTCGACCATGCACAACATCACATTTCAGAATTAAATGGAAGCCATTTGTCCGATATGTACTCACTGCATTCCTGAATCACACCCTATTAGCATATGTTTAGACAACATGTTTCAGGCATACTGGATTAGATAAGATTAAATTAATTTGGATTGACATGGTGCAGAGTACAAGTACATAGACAACGAAATGCAGTTAGCTTCTAACCAGATGTGCAAAAAAGCAGTAAGGTGTAAACTATGTACATGTAATGAATAATATAGATAGTGCAGTGTGAACAGTATAGACAGTATGAACAGTATAGGTAGATACCTGTACAGTAAAGTATGGAGTATAGTATACATTAACGATATTTATACCATAGACAAAATAATAATGAATAATGTGGATTTTGCAGTGTGAACATAGACAGCATGAACAGTATAGGTATATACCTGTACAGTAAAGTATGGAGTATAGTAAACATTAATATATATACCATATACAGGCCATAATAAGAGCAGTGTATAGACAGCATCAACAGTATAGACATGTATTTACAGTTAATAATTTAATAATTACACAAGTAGAATTCTATAGGTGGGATACGAAATCGTCCAATGGTATGAAATACCAATGGACTATCATTTACTCAATTACTAAAGCCACTATTACTTTAGATTTTCAAGAAGCTCCGAAAACATGTAAAGGTGCACACTTTATCCCAGGTGTTTGTTCCCGGGGTGTCCGGTTGTAAAGTCCCCCGTAAATAAGACGTGGAGTCTCTCCACTGCGTTTGCCCTTTCGTGAGTAGACACCATGCGATTGAACGTTCTTTAACTTCAACAGGTCCCTGCATACAGGACATCTGGAGGATGTCTCTTTGAAACATCTCCCCCTCTCTTCTTTCCTTCTCCATGCCGTTCATTCCTCTCCTGTCGTTTATTTCACTCTCTCTCTCTCTCTCTCTCTCTCTCTCTCTCTCTCTCTCTCTCTCTCTCTCTCTCTCTCTCTCTCTCTCTCTCTCTCTCTCTCTCTCTCTCTCTCTCTCTCTCTCTCTCACTCTCACTCTCACTCTCACTCTCTCACTCTCTCTCCACACCTTCCTTCCCTTGTGCAACCCAGCTCCCTTCCCTTGTGCAACCCAGCTCTCATTCACTTTAAGCTCTCCCCAATCCACACACACACACACACACACACCAGTAGAAAAAAAAGCGGTACAGAGATGCACCATGCATTGCTCCACGAGGGCTAATCTTGTTAGCACCAAATACGCTGTGTTCCGCTAGCTTGTCGTAATTGCCGTTGTGTTATTAATGACCGGGGAAGGGGGAAATCACTCTTAATTAGCTTGACTCGTTCGCCAGCCATCTCGAGTGGCGCAGTAGCCACGCGGGAGTGGGGAGGGAGAGGGGAGGGAGGGGAGGGAGGGGGTCTTCACCATGGGGCACTCCGGCGACAAACACGTGGGCTATAATTAAAGCTCTTCACTTGTCAGCGTGCTTATCTAAACCGAAGAGCAACAAGCCGTTTTCGCAATTAGCCGCGTCATTCATTAGCCGCTGAGTGCCTTTGTTGTTAGCGTTTAGTTTAGTCATTTAGCCATTCTGCCACCGCGGCTGCCACTTGATTTTTTGTCAACTGTTTTTGTTGTTGTTGTTGTTGTTGAGGTACAAGTACGATTAGCATATCAAGCATTACCTGGTTCCTGACCTATTTGTTTGCTGTGCCACTGTCAAGAATTGTTTTTTAAAAATATGAATTAATAATATAATAACAATAATAATTAATGTTGTGATTGAAGGGAATGAGATATCATTAAAAATATATCTGCATTCTTTATCGTAATGTGAATATAATGTTATGCCAGATTTTTTTTTAAAGGGGAAATGCATTGCATAAGAACACACATTTGACATGAATACAAAAAATTAAATCTGAAAATCTGTTGGTTACTGTAGTCCTGTCACCATCACTGAACAGCAACTACAATGTGAAAAGGCCCTCTTTGCTAAAAATATTTTAACTAACAAAGAAAGCGTGTATGAACATGTGATATGTCACTGTTCACGCTGTGTTTGTTTTTCAAGTTCACAACAACATTGACGTCAGTGTCAGTGTGTGTGTGCGTTTGCGCATGTGCGGGAATGTGCGTGCGTGCGTATGTGTGAGCGTGTGCGTGCGTGCGTGTGTGTGTGTGTGTGTGTGTGTGTGTGTGTGTGTGTGTGTGTGTGTGTGTGTGTGTGTGTGTGTGTGTGTGTGTGTGTGTGTGTGCGCGTGGTGCCGAACCAGTCATAGTGCATTATAACTGTTATTCGGCACCTTCACCTCCAAGTGATAAAAGACTAATTGTTGCTTACACATTTAGTGCGCGTGTGATTGTACGCTTTGGTGTGTCCGTGTGTAGTGTGTGTGTGTGTGTGTGTGTGTGTGTGTGTGTGTGTGTGTGTGTGTGTGTGTGTGTGTGTGTGTGTGTGTGTGTGTGTGTGTGTGTGTGTGCGCAACATGACCGGGGGAATATTTCAGCGCGGGTGACAGTTTGTGTGCGCATCCATGTGTATCTGTCATCTTGTGCTAACAGAATGTCAGGAAAGACACTGGAGTTATTAATGTCTTTCATTCTCCCCGGGGACTTATATATGAAGCATCCTCCCCATCCGCGGACCCACCAGGATCATGCAAATATACACGACTGTGTGTATAATCTCGTTGCAGTGCGCTCCGGCACTTAACCAGTGGTTCACATCAAAGCTGCGCAGGTATTCATTCATTCTTCCTTTATAGTAACCCCTGGTGATGTACCATGGTATGATGGACGGATATAGGCCGGTAATGGGTAGGCTACCTCAACAGGTAGAGCTGGCCTCACGACAGCCGGACTGCTGAAAAGCTTCCTTAGCGCTGTAATAACGGTCATTATATGTTATTCATCCTTATGTGATGAGCTACTGCTGACGCTATTAAAAGACTTGGAGAAGGAAACTCAATGCAGGTTCCACCTTTTTCATGAGTCTGTGATGATACGCTGATTGACTTGATATGCTTATGCATTCATCTTTGATGGAAGCTTAGATAGGTTGATAAGGCGGGGGCAAACAGTTCACATTTCTAAATATATATCGCTATGCTCTGGGGGCCATTAGCGCCACATGCCGTCATGGCGGTTGAATAGACTGCACCGTCGCTGTGCATGTGCGCCCGGCTCTCTGCTCGCAGGGAGAGGCCGGCTGGCTCATAAATTTGACAGTTAAGCCTTTCATAAAGTTTAATAACGCATTGTAACGTGGCCCGAGGGAGCTGGCATTAGCAAAGCCAGCCACTGCCGCCGTTCCAGCGAATCACATCATAATAATGAGGTTGTTCTACGACTGCGGGCGGGCGGGCGGTTTGGTGTCAAAGGCAGGGGCGTCGGACACCTCCTTCAACCCCCCCCCCCCCCCCCCCCCCTCCCACACCTTTGTTTTCCTTACCTTTGCCTCTGACACAATAAGACGTCTTCTAGCTTCCCTGCCGCGGCTCCTACGGGGGTTGTTTTATTCCTGGGGAGGAACGGGGTTGTTTAAACGTCACTGCCAGCACGGTTATTTCTCATTTAGTAAAGATCACCGGCGTGGTGGACGCAGTTTGAATGCCAGCCGCGATGTGATTGGCAGTTGCGCGGCGGCGGCAGCATTTGCATGGCATTTACTAGGCCCCCCCTCCCCTCCTCACACCACGCCGGGTAAACACGCCGGCTCCTCTGTTCACGCAACAAAACATGCATACACACACGTGTGTATGCATGGGGACACACGCACGGTGCACACCCTCACACCCGCCTCTCTGGTGTGCACGCACCAACACTTGAATAACTGCATTTGTGTCCACATAAATACTAAATATAAATTTTAAAAAGGTTGTATAATATATTTATAGATGTATATTAGAAGATGCAAACAAACTGAACGACTGGTAGGGAAATACGAAGATCAGACACAAACAAACACGAATCATAGGTGACAACAAAATGTAAATGTGCATACATGCTTTCTACAAACCCACAACAGAGCAGAACCACTCAAAATTGTGTGGCAAAGAAAAGGCACTCGTGAGAAAGAATGACGAATAATATTGCAATTCATTTTTATTCTTTGTATACTTTTTTTCTTGCTGCCGGTTCTCCATGGGCCGACAAAGTCCATGGAGAGACAGATCTTATGAACACACAGAAAAATACAAAATATATTTTTTCGTGGATGATTTTCAGATTCAGGTGATTTAAGCACATTTCTGGGAGGATCTGGCGACTAAAACGACTTAAGACCAGAGAGTCAACTGCTGGGTACATAAAAGCAAATTTTGGCTTGGTTTATCTAAGTTAGCCTAGTTCACTTTCTCAACCAAATGGGCTTCTATTAGAGTCAAACTGTGTAATATATTTGTATTTGAGCATCAAAGCAGCAAACCATTATCTTGCGTCAAAACACATTTCCAACATCGGAATCTGTATCATGTATTAGTTTGATGTGGCGCCTCTTCAATGTATACAAAGAGCGTACTTACACAACCACAATGTGTTGACGATTAGAGAGCCAACGTTCTGAGTGACTTCTGTCGAGTGTGACCTTAACACAGAAACACTGCCAGTGCAGTTCAACACGTTGTATTGCCCAGGGTTTCTGCAGAGTGCTGAGTGGCAGACCTTGCCACTGACAGCTCTTTCAGTGCTTGAATGTCTGAACAGGAGGAATACCTGCACCCCGAACTGACCAGGCAAACGGTTCCAGGGGAGGGATTCAAGCTATAGGGATTCAAAGCCACAATAGAAGTGAATACACTCGTTGTCAATGTTATTCCACCGTTCTATTCCTCCACACAGTGTTCAGGGCTGTCTTTAGGTAACATGTGGGCCACCTACTCAGACCTTTTGATTTACACAGACTTACACTTTGGCTCTGGCCCTGGAGGAGATCTGCGCAGCTTTTTTCCTGCTCATAAATGGCATTTTTTCCCGTCTGAATGACAACGACCACTATGTCTGTATCGCCAAGGTCTCCGCCCTGCAGTAACGTGAGTTTCTATGCGGTTTGCAGCGAACCCGAGACGAGATCTGTGAAGTATAGACCGCTTTGTTTTGTTGGGCTCTGCCAACGCACAGAACAGACCGGCTCTACCGATACGATTCCCATTACGAGGGGCGAGAATGGCATGAACATATCGGAGTGCTTTGAAATGTGCAATTGACATCCTAGGTTGAATAACAGATATTCTCTCTTTCTTTCTATTGACCAAAGAGCCAAATGATTGGCATTTCTTCATAGCCTGGTCGACAAAGTCCTGCAACTGCAAAATGGTGACACTATGCCCCCCTCCCCCCACTTATATGGGGGGGGGGGGGGGGGGGCTTTAAATTTTGGTCTGAGATGTCTTCAGGAAAAAAAGAAGAGAGCTTTATTTCGTGTAGATGTTTTATGTATCTTCCCACTGAATATCATAAGAGTAGTTTGGGATTTTAATTAAAGTCATCAAATATTGTTTCTGTATAACCGTATTAACTACAAGTTAATTGAAGATACCTAATGTATGTGTAATGCATTTCCCATGTTATCTCTTTTAATAAAAGAATAAAGGCTCTTGATCTGTAGATGTCTTTCTTTTGTTTGTTCACAGGAGGTTTAACACATTGATCAAAAAGCATTGCTTACATATTCAAAGAAGAACCTTTCATTTGATTGTCATCTCTATGATCTAACAATAAGCTGTTGTTGGAATTAATAAGACTAGAAATGTAAATTGTTAGGATATTGTCAAGAGTTAACAGGTAAAGTTGAAGTTCTTATAGGTAAAGTTCCCTATTTCTTTCCCAAGGTAAATGTTCCTTTTTCATTCATAAATGAGCATCTGATTGTTTAAACTGACAATAATTGTTTCGGTGATCAAGCAATCGTAAATGGCTCTCCTGTCTTCACTAAAACATCGTTCTCTGATATCAATCGTCAGAATTACTTATATGAACTGATTCTGCCGTAGAACATTTAGTGTACCCATGCTCTTCCCTTGAAGCAGGGGCGGTTCTAGACCAATTCTCATGGGGGGGCCAGACTGGGGCAGTTGTTTTGTTGGAGGGGCACATTGAACCCGGGACGCAAAATATTAAGTTAAGTACTAAGTAAAACACAATATAAAATAATTGGCTTTCCCCGTTGCAGCATTTATTTCAGTAGCGTAATATTAAGTGTTTCCTTCCGTTACGGCAATTGTCAATATTATTCATTTGAAATGTTTCATTGGTTAAAGCAATTGTCCATATTACAACATTTTGTGTTTCCTTCACTGACATCAAACCACTCAGTATCATCAACCCCAACACCAATAAAGTCAGTATGATATATTATAAATCTCAAGTTCCACCTTGTGCGTCAGTGCCACACCAACGCAAGTATTCAACCCCCCGTCCGGACCGGGGTACAAAGAAAAAAACAACGTTTGGAGGGGGGGGCTACTGGGGGGTACGCGCTCAGTTTTATGGGGGCACTGGCCCCTGCTGCTGCCCCCCCCCCCCCCCCCCCCTAGAACCGCCCCTGCCTTGAAGGTCAACCAAAGCGCTTTAGTCTGTTGAAAAGAATGTGCGTCGGATGGTATGAAGTTGGTCGACAAAAACCTGTGATCGTCGTGCGAATACTTCAGAGAACTTCTTTCGACGTACTATATTGCTATTTTTTACATTTGTAAAAAATAGCAATATAAAAAAAATAACAAACCGGCGCGCTGATGTGAATGCTCCAAGGCAGCATCAGCACCTCAAAGTGATTCTTGACAAATGATATTGGCAACAAAAAATTTAGTAAAGCCTGTAGAGATGATGACGAAAGTCTGATCACCCAGACCGATATTGTTCTGTAGCACGTCTCCTTCCTCTTGATTTGTTTGGGATCCGGTCTCCACGTTAATAACCTCGCAGCGTTACCGTGCTTCCTTCTTTCAGAAAAAAAAATCTGTCTTTTTTTCTTTTCTCTCCAAAGCCTCAGTCTCCACGTTTACACACTGTGGTGCTCTACTTTTATTCACCTAAAATAATTCTAAAAATGACATTATGGCTGACAGCCGAGGCAATAATAACAAAAAGAGTAAAAATTTCTCTTGAAAAACAATAAATCAATAAGCCTCGGTGTTGTACCCAGTTACATTCCCCACTCCATGTCACCTGGAGCTCATTAAATGCAGCCTAACATCAACTTAGGAGAGGAGAGCACACACACATGCACACACATACACACACACTCACACACACGCACGCACACGCACATACACACACCCGAGGACCGCCTCCTCACCGCCCATCACAACACAATAAGAGATTGCGAGCAGCCCTGATATATTGTATATACTAGAAATAAATATGATTGTCTCTTAATCTCATTTTATTATATTGGGGAGTCCCAGAGGTGAATCTACAGAGGGCTCGCTGGCATGTCATGTTATTGCAGGGCAGGCGGAGGCGCATAGTGTGTGTTTCATTTCTTTTTCCTGATGCTGTTTAATCATGTCATGACTATTTTCGTCCCCTATGTGTATATGCCTTTAAGTGGACCCGGTGTATATAAACTAACGTCGTTATTGTATGGCCCATTCACGCCGCGCCTCTCCCCGTGAATGTGTTTGCATACGGATTTGCTGTTTGCAATTGCGCCCGTGTGCACCTGATACCCCACTCTCTGTCTCCGTCTCTCTCTCTCTCTCTCTCCGTCTCTCTCTCTCTCTCTCTCTCTCTCTCTCTCTCTCTCTCTCTGTCTCTGTCTCTCTCTCTCCGTCTCTCTCTCTCTCTCTCTCTCTCTCTCTCTCTGTCTCTGTCTCTCTCTCTCTCTCTTGCCCTCTCCACTCTCGCTGTCTCACACGCACAAAAACACACACACACACACACAGTCACAGACACACACACACACACATAAACACACAC